>NC_044502.1:26275021-26317521 GCF_902362185.1 Chanos chanos
TCCATGGGTTCCCTGTTAATACACAGGGCATCTACATATCTAGTTAAATTAGTATCCCTAACAGTCACTGAGGAATTTTAAAATTTCTTCCCAAAATTTCTTCCCAAAATAAATTCTATGGTTGTCTCACTACAACCAATAGGCTAAATCAGACTCCAGCTCACTTTATTGATGAGAGAGCAATTATGATCATTACAACCATGATCATGTACAACCATGTACAACCATCAGCATAGGAGAATTTAAAGAACTCAAATAGATACTGAGTTGAAAAGTCAAATAATTATAATAGAATGCACATGGCAGCATTGGTATGTTTGTTGTACTGTATTTTTTGTTTTTGTGTGAAGTTTAAACAATGTTTTTAGAGGTTTTTTTTTTTTACATACACAGATCACACAAGGGCTTGGTACATTTAAATGACTCAGTCACAGACCACTGCTCTCTCTCTCTCTCTCTCTCTCTCTCTCTCTCACACACACACACACACACACACACACACATACACACACACACAAACACACATATACATACACACACATTGTATGTAACTTTCATTGTTATATAACAGATATAACAACACCATATTTCTGTATCATATGTCTCATCTGCACTGTACTCACCCCTCTGTCTGTAAGCAGTGGTTTCAGTCATTTGTAAACATGGCTTTGTGTATCCGCTGGAATTCTTTGCACATTCTTTCTTGTCAGATTTCAAGAGCTGTAGCTGTGCTATTGTTCCCTGTCCTGTTTCAGAGATCATCAGTCGGATCAACAGGAATCTATCCGAATTCCCTGTGTCGTGACTGGACACACAGCTTTTTCCTGTTCACACACACGTTACAGAATACCTTAACCTTTATCCAGAAACTTTCATTTTATTATTTAAATAACTATGGCTGTTAAAAAAAAAAAAAAGAATTTTATACAGGCAATTCAAATCGCATTTATAAAGAGACATGTCCTCACTTGCAGTTTATTATTTGTTTGAAGACACATAGGCTACTCTCTCTCTCTCTCTCTCTCTCTCTCTCTCTCTCTCTCTCTCTCTCTCTCTCTCTCTCTCTCTCTCTCTCTCTCTCTGACTCTCTCGTTGTCTACATCTGTTTCGTTTTGAAAGCAATTTGACAGGGTTCCCAAATGATTAGAGAAACTTTTAGAAGTGACTGGGAGGGGACACATATACACAAGTGTTGGGTGATTATTGATTAAGACCGCAAACACAACATTGATGGTCCCAGAGCGCTTCACACAAGCGCGTCACGGACGCGTTGTGTAGATGTTTTAAAAGTGGTCGTGTTTTTGTGTACCTGAGTGAGTGGGTAACCGAGTGCCTGAAAGGAGACCACCGGGGATAATGGTTCTCACCAAGGCGAACCATTGTCCCCCCCCCGCAAGACGGATTAGCCAGAACATGTAAGGTGAAGCGTCTATGAGGAAAGAAGAAGTTTGCGTAAGTATTAAAGGACCATTTCACCTGAAAAGCGCTTTGCATACGTAGGTAGAACTTATGCACAGTAGATTTCTTGACCAAAAGAGGAAAAAGTATAATTTTTTTTAGACAATGTTTGGGCTAACGAAGAAAACTGATCCTTTATCATATTGATTCTAAAATTATTTCTTTTTTACACTGAAACGGACGCGTCTATAGCGTAGTCTAGATGAAACGACCGAATCCTGTATGTTGAATTAGTTAAATGTCATGTAATAACTTTTGATATGACTTGGTTTAAAGTAGCGGTTCGATGCAGGAAAAAAACATAATGTATGATTCGAAGAAAAATTCTGTTTACATGTTCATCGGTGCTTTCATGAACATGGGCAGAGTTGTACACCCGTGTGTTTTTGTCCTCGTATGACCCTTCTCACTTAAAGTAACGCTTGCGTTTCACGGGCGCGTCCGTGTGGTTGAGAGATGAACAACACCTCATTTAGATATCCCATTTTCATGTTCAGAATTCAGAACAGTACAACACCAACCAAATGTTTTGGTTATATGTTGCATGAAGCATGCTGGGGATCTGTGTGTGCCCCGAGGCCTAGTCACAAATCTGAGGAAAAATGTGCTCCTTGGAGAGTGGATTAATTAGTTACACATTCACATTCAGCATGTTGCCCATGTATCATAGCTATGTGAATGTACAGATCTCAGCTTTTATTTGGGACCTCTGTTTTTAGTTGACATGGCTTGGTGTTACCTTTTACTGACAGTGTGGCAAAAAGTTTCTTCTACTGTAATGTTTTTGGGTTTGGCTGGTTGGTGTGAGATTAAAAGGTACAGTGTTCAATAGATGGAAACAAAAGTGGAAAGATAGGGTTAAAATACTTGTTGCTGTGCAATTTATTGTGAGGAAGAGGGCCTGAAGCAAGCCTAATCTGAAGCAAACTTTTTCCCCTTGTGTTTCATCTAGAAACAAATCACATGACACTTTCTTCCTGTAAACAACAATGGATTCTGTTAAAATGCCATTAATCAAATTGTGCGACACTATTTCCTTGTCTTCACATGATTGTAACTGTCTTTTTGCTTTTTGTCTGCCCCCCCCCCCCTTCTCTGCCTATGTAGGTCTTTTGGCTTCTCTCAGATCATAAACATATGCCAGGATCTGAGTTTGAATTTTATGGAAATTCTTCTTCTGTCCAGCACCTGCTCCTCCATCACTGACTCCCAGCACTCGCCTCCTTAAGAATATCGGAAACCAGAGATGGATCCTCCATCACCGACATTAGATGTCCCCACTCCCCTACTTTCTCCTCCTCCACCCCCTCCACCTCCTCCACCTCCCCCTCCACCACCAACTTCTTCTCCTCCCTCGGGACAGGACACTCTGTCATATCCAAGGTTGCGGAACGTGAACTGGGACAGGATTCCGCGGGAACGAGTGCAAGGGAGGAGGAGCGTGTGGACAAGTTCTGATGAGTTTCACATTGACCTGCATTCTTTGGACGAACTGTTTGGAAAGGATAGAAACAGAAATTCTAGCCATGGGGGGAAGACACGGCAAGGGACCGCTAGGCCTAGCGTCCCTACTCTGCATAACCTGCAGGAGAGAGTGAGTCTAAGTCAGGTGTTGGATTCTGGATTTAGGTTTCTGGTCTTATCCATTGGTTTGTGTAGGGATGTTGGATATCTTAGATGTTCTGTGTATTAGATAAGCACTAGTTATTACACTGATGTTGAGTTTTGGATCATAAATGGGCATTAGTCTATAACCAATGGAGTTAAAATGTTATAATACATGTTATATTGCTCATAACGTTAGTTCTGATAGACCCTGGCTCAGTAATGGGTTTATAGTCAACTGTGAGCAAAGGGTTTAGATTCTTACTTTTTGCCCATATTTTCAACATACCTGATTTTATCAGCTCTTGTGTGAATGTATGACTCACTGGCTCAGGGGTTCTGAATCTCTTTCTCTTCCTTTTCCTCCATCCTTCTGTCTGTAGGTCTCTCTTTTGGACGGGAAGCGTAGTTTGAACATTGGGATTTTTCTGCGCCAGTTCAAAAGGTTTGAATGTGCTTTGTCTTTCTGATGGATCTGTGATAGTGCCCAGGGTGTCTAGTGTTGACTGGTTGTATGCATGCGATTCGGAGTGTTGTTTTATACATCTCTCGCTCTTTTAGTGCGATGGGACAGATTGTTGAGGATATAAGAAAAGGGCATGGCCAACATTATGGCAGCGAGAAACTCAGAGAACTGTACAAACTACTACCCAACGCAGAGGAGGTTGGTGTGTATGCATGGCTTTGTGAATATTAATGCGTGTGTGTGTGTGTGTGTGTGTGTGTGTGTGTGTGTGTGTGTGTGTGTGTGTGTACGTGCGTGCATGTGTGTGTGTGTGTGTGAGAGAGTTGAGTGGGTAGGTGAGTGAGTGGGTGACCTAGTGGTTGGAGGTGTATCAGTTCTATTTCCATCTGTTTCCATTGCTAGTAACCCTGATGTCGACTTTCTTTCACTCAGGAGAAGTGTTTGAAGGCATATCATGGTGAACGTGATGCACTGGAGGAGTCAGATCTCTTTATGCTGCTCTTAACAGAGATCACAAGGTACTGTGACTCCTTCTCATTGTCATTCATCGCTCACCAGCTTCAATTAGTTTGTCATTTTGTCCAGTTTGTTTGTACTCTGTTCAAATTTGGTCCAATTGTTTCCTGCCTGTTTGTAGTCTTCGTCCACGTCTGGACTCTATGATTTTGATGGAGGAATTTGACCCTGCTGTGACATCAATATGTTCATCAGTCTGTTGCTTGGTAACAGCAGCAAAAGGTGAGAGGAGTCTCCTGAGAGACAAAGAATCTGCTGAGAGACTTATGAAGAGTCTGTATATTTTGTAAATAGTATTAATTGTTTCGTGCATGAATTTTTTTATTTTTGATTCTCTGATATTTGCAGGCTGTCAAAAAAAGGTATGGATATCATCACTCACCCCTTTGTCTCTCTCTCTCTCTCTCTCTCTCTCTCTCTCTCTTTCTCTCTCTCTCTCTCTCTCAGAACTGATGAGTTGTGCAGAGCTGCACTCAATCCTGCGGTTGGTGCTGAGGGCTGGAAATTACATGAATTCTGTGAGTGGGTCCTCTCCTCTCCTCTCCTCTCCTCTCCTCTCCTCTCCTCTCCTCTCCTCTCCTCTCCTCTCCTCTGTAAATAAATGTTCTCCTCTCACTCTTTTAGGGAGGCTATGCAGGAAACGCTGCTGGTTTTCGTATCTCTTCTCTGCTCAGACTGGCCGACACCAAAGCCAACCGTCCAGGCATGAACCTTCTCCACTTTGTGGCCATGGTATGACTAATCAATCAGTCATGGGATCACCAAATCAACATCTCTGATCAGTCACATATCACTGTTCAGTACCTCCGAAGGCGTTCTTTGACACAACACGTAATACCTAACGATGACCCCTGATCTCTCTTTTTCATCCTTTAATGTAATATTTAGTGAGGAGGAGAGGTGCTATCTCAATCAATTCAGTCCCACAGTCTGATCAGTTTCACCTATAGGTGCATTTTACACGATGTTATTTAAAAAAGTGTCATTTTCTCTGTAGGAAGCCGCAAAGAAAAACCTAGCTGTGCTATCCTTCCACCTCAAGCTTAGCCAAGTGGGTCCGGCGTCCAGGTCAGTGAGTTAGTGTATGTGTGTGTGTGCCTGTCTGTGTGTGTGTGTGTGTGTGTGTGTGTGAATGTATCACTCTCTATGGCCCTGTATTGAGGAACTGCAGGTGTGTGTCTGTGTGTGTGTGTGTGTGTGTGTGTGTGTGTGTGTGTGTGTGTGTGTGTGTGTGTGTGTGTGTGTGTGGGTGGGTGGGTGGGTGGGTAGGTGTGTGTCTGTGTCTGTTTGTCTGTCTCTGTTTCTGTATCTGTGTGTATTTGTGTTCTCACATGCATATGTGTAAGAATGTGCATATCTCTCACCCTGTATCTCTCTCTCTCTCCAGGCTGTCAGTAGAGATGATTGAAGAGGACCTGGCTGAACTGAAGCAGAGAGTCTCTCTCCTACTGGCAGAAGTGGAGAATGACACTGATCTACTGGAGCAAACTCAGCCTTTCCTCCAGGCAAGGCACTCCATAACAATTTAACTCCATGACTCTCTACACACTCTACCTCCATCACTCTGCCTCCATCACACTCTGTACACTCTACCTTCGAGCCCATCTCAATGTCCACATCTCTCTGGCTCTACCTACACATGCGCTGGATATGCACACTGGTCATTTTATCTGGATATTATTCCCTGTCAGTGTCAGAACACTGAGAAACACTGTCTTTAAGTCAGCTCACCAAAATAGACCAGTCAGACAGGTCCTTTGGGTAATTTCAAAACAACTGTATTAATATCAGCACATTTGCACTGGCTCAAACATATCCTCTCTTGAAATCTTTACTGTAAAACAGTCTTCATACACCATTTTACATCATACTGACTTTATGGGATGATATTTTCCTGCACCATGAGGTCAGAGCAACCATTAATATACTTATTACTATAATTATTAAATTAAGAAGAGTGCCATTCATTGGGTCTCAGAAAAAGACTCAAAGGACTGGATCAGAACACAGTTTTGGACTGGCAGTGTTCAGCGTTAGATGTTTTTAAGGCTGATTGTTGAAGCCCTGGGGTTTGTGTTTGGCTGTTTATGTTTACAGAGGGCACAGGAAAGGCTAAAGGAGGCAGAACTCGAGGTTCAGGCCTTACAGGGGGCCCGGCAAGCTCTGCTGGACTTCTTCTGTGAGGATGAAGTCACCTTCAAAGTGGAAGAAGCCTGTGGAATCTTCCACTCCTTCCAGCTGCGCTTCCAGAGAGCAGTGCAGGTGAGGGAGGGGTCACAGCATGTTGCTTTGGTTTCCTAACAGAAGTTTTATATGTACATGCGCCCGTTTTTCCTGTCACATTATCACGTGACATCTGTGCTCATTTTTGTATTTTTATTCACTCCTCTTTGCACAGTACTTCAGTAAAAAAATACAAACAAATAGAAATTCAATGGGAAAGTATGTGATTTTTTTTACTGAAGTTCACATGCTCAGCATTCTCTCTCTCTCTCTCTCTCTCTCTCTCTCTCTCTCTCTCTCTCTCTCTCTCCCTCTCTCTCTCTCTCTCAGGAGAATGAGATGTGGGAGCAAAAGGAGCTGCGTCGGGCCGAGCGTGAGCGTGCAGAGAAGGAAAGAGAGAGAATGAGAGAAAGAACCAGCAAACGACGTTCCATAGCTTCATGTTCTGCCCAGGAGGTAGTGCTGGACAATGGCAGAGATGCTCTGGAAGCCATCCTGGAAGCGACCTTTGACACATCCTTCAGGAAGACTCCGTGTCACACCTGGAGCCGCCAAACAAACCGTCACACCGCCACACGGCAGAGAGCAGTGCTTTGCACCCTACCCGAGACACTTACTGAGGTTAATTCAACGGCTAAAGACAACACGGAACAGAGTTCCCATGCTCACACACAGACTAAAAAAGAGACACTTAGAAACACACAGACGTTGACACCTGCAGACCTCCAGTCTGATCTCAAAGATGGACCCACTGCCAAGCCTGAAAGGGCCACACAACTTGGGGCTAGTTTGTCTTCATCTCAGGGTAGTGCTAGGCTTCTACGCCGCGTGTCTAAAACTGTTCTGAACAAACAGGCAAGTCTGGCTAAAGCTTCTGCTCAGGACAGGCAGGGTGGGGCCGAGAGAGAGAGGGGCACTAGCCACCCTCCTCATACCCACACCAGGGTGTCAGGCACTGGCCATGTGTGCCCACGAGTGGGAGAGACTCATAAACTGGTCACAGGATTGAGATCATACAGGAACCTGGCCTCACCCATGACTCCACCCACAATTGGAAGAGAGAACAGAGCAGATTGCAACATCAGAGAAGTGGAGCAGGAAGTTGAGAAAGCAGAGCAACATGTAAAAAGGGACAAAGAGGACAGTGAGGGAGTGAGACAGGAAATGGACTATATGCACCAGGATGTTAACGAGGCGGAGCTTGGAGATGAGAAGACAAAGGATGTCAACGAAGGTGGATTTTATCAGGACCATGATGAGCAGAAGAGAGATATACAAGGAAAGTTATACAAGGATTGGACTCCCACAGACCCCAGTCAAACCAGCAATGAAACCAGCATCTCCTCCAACACTCTTACAGTCACACCCACTATCACATGGAAAGACACCCCCTCTGCTATCCCACGACTGCAAGTTCATTCTTACTTACCAAGGCCCTCACTGTGTAGTAACACCATGAGACCTGCCCCACCCCAGCTGCCCACTCCTGACCCATCAGAGCTAAGACAAGCAGGCACCCAGCAGGAGAGACCAGTTACAAAAGAGCAGGGCAAGAGGCTCCGCCCACTCCAACGTCTGTTTGAAAGAGCCAAACCTGACTTTGGGGAGAGGGAGAAGGACAGAACTAAGAGAGAAAAACAAAAATGTGACAAGGACAAAGTGAAGAGAGAGAAAGAGAGGGAAAAGAAAGAGAGGGACATGGAGAAAGAAAAAGATAAGAAGGAGAAGGAATGGGAGAAACAGAGAGCTAAGATGGAAAAGGAGAGAGAAAAAGAAAGGATCAAGATGGAGAAGGAGAAGATGAAATTGGAAAAAGAAAGAGAAAAAGAGAGACAAAAGTTGGAGAAGAGTAGAGAGAAAGAAAGGGAGAAATTAGAGACAGAGAGACAAACTGAGACAGAAGGGCAGTTAGGAGAATCGGTGGTTTCTTTGAGAAACAGCTCTGCCACCCTGCCCAGGTGTAGACTGCCATGTCCAAGTGGAGCTTCGCAGGGTCAGTCAGCACCACACACACTACACAGCTCTGTTTACACCACCGCTAAAGCCATCCGCTCCGCTGTCATCGCCGCCGCCACAGTTAAACGGGAAAGGAATATCATCATCAAAAACGCACCCTCACGCGCCTCAGGTCCTACAACAGCACGGGCTGTCACTCTGCCACGACCAAGATGAGGCAAAACTTAAACAGACTCACACCCACTCACACGTACACGTACACATGTACACTCATACACTCACTCACACACACACACACACACACACACACACACAAGGGACATACATGCACATTTACATTTAAAATTGTTTTTTGTTTTTTTGTTGTCTTTTTTTAAATATTTGAAATTGACATGTATGTGTGTCTGATGTTCTTTGATTGCTTGATTACTGAAAATGTTTCATTTTTTCAAATGATATCGTGTCAATCAGTCACACTTAGACTTAGACTGGACTTAACTTTCAACTACCTCTTACTGATTGAACTTTCCTGTAGTTCTATGTCTGTATAATTGTGGCAAGTGAGGACTGGTGTGTGTGTGTGTGTGTGTGCGTGTGTGTGTGTTTACTGTGATTTATTTCTGTAACAAGAGAGTGACTGTTTAGACAGTAAAGACTACAGTGGTAACATATGAATCTGAATGGTGCCAGTCTTGGAGGGGGGGATATATGGAGGTCTCACAGGGAACGCTTTGTAAGTGAAAACTAGACAGGGAGAAGTTGGAAAAAATGGGGGAAGGAAGAGATGGAAGAGAGACAAAGAAATGACTATTATCAGAGGGAACAGTGGAACTGTGGTAGAGAGAGAGAGACAGAGATGGAGGAAGACATTACATGAACATAAACTCTGATATTTTCCAATGTCTTCAAAAAAAAAGAAAGAGGAAGATGCAGAAGAAGAGCATTACTTTTACAGTATTGTGTACAGTCAACATTTATTTTAATTAAAATATGTGTACTGTGTATGTAGCATATTGGAGTGTTGGTGTTAGTCATCTACATATGAAATATATTGTAATGAGAGAAAATGTCCTATTAAAGAGAATTATTCAATCTTAAATGCTGCCCAGGGGGTAATTTAACAAACTGTGCGACAACAGATGGTTTCTGTATGAGGTTGCCTTGCATAAGCAGAAGGCAGAACCAACCATTGTTAACCGTTGCCAGTCTGTGTGATCTGCTGAAGCGTCCCAGTAGTAACCACACCAGGAGCAGCCTGACACAGCGCGGAGAGACAGAATTTCAAAACCACTTTAACGCAACGCTTGTATACACACATATAAATCACTTCATATACCAGAGTCCTTTGCGACATAGGCGTTTATGGTGTTTTTGAGGTCGTTGCCCGGATGTCAGTGTAACGCGAACAACGACGGAGGGCGCGCGTACAGATTGTGGTAAGACAAGTAGTATTTTATTGTCATAAATATGTTCTGATGATAATTGACCTTGGTCACGTTGTTAACTAAAGACGTAATGTTGTCATCTCCTCACTTTGTGCTACACTCTTCCGAGTAGTTAGAGCGTATTTAGGTAACAGTTAACTGCGTGAGTGGTAATTAAGTTAAACAGCTTGTGAGCATCTCTCGTTAGCCTGGTAGCATAGCTTTTCATTAGACGTTTAGCTTTTTAGCCTTAGCGGACTGGTAGGTTAACAGTTGCAAAATGAGCCCAGTTAAACGTTGATATCTTCTGTCGTCTGATAACAGTTAACTAGCAACTTTTACTTGAGAAATTCACTCACAGCATTAACTTTAGAGGTTGCTACTATGGTTAAATATTACTTCATCGTTTCCATTTACAACTGATATTTAATAGTGCTATATTTCTTTAAACTAATGACCATTGTCTTAATGACACATTAGCCTGCTGAAGCGTTGTGTCTGGTGCTCGGAAGCTAATTGGTTAGCCGACTCGCCAGCACTGATTTATCACTTTGTTTTGAAACTGTCTTAAGTCGCTGTATCAGCAAACTTCCCTCTAAACTGTCTGACTGATGTGAGTTCCCGACCTCCAAATTCCCGTTTGAAATGTTATCTTTGTAAAATAATGCTTCTGTGAAATACTATCTGTTTGAGACACAGAGTTTTTGAGTAATAGCGTGCTTGTAAACTAACGTCGTGAAGTATTTTGGCGTTCAGTTTAATTTTTTGTTGTAATCTGGTTCTATTACGAATTAAGTTTTTACTTCACAAACAGCGCAGGGTAAGGCTTGTCAGTCATACCCATAACAATTCTTTACTGAAACACCCACTGTTTTGCCTTTGTTTTGTAAACTAATCCAATCTGATGTCAGGATTACGTGTGTAGTTATGCATCAGATGAAGTCAATTCTCTCTCGCTCTCTCTCTCTCTCTCATTCTCTCTCCCCCCCCCCCCCCCCCCCCCGTATATCAGAGAGATAAATACATACATAGATACATGTGTGTAGGTATTAAAAAACGAGAGAGCGCGAGTGATAGATGGATATTCATAATGTATCTAGATGTGAGGAGTCTTATTTTCTGTGCCTTCATTTCTGTAAGGTGGGCGCGGCATGGTGCGTCGGTGACGTCATCATGCAGACAATAAAATGCGTGGTTGTGGGTGACGGTGCGGTGGGCAAAACCTGCCTTCTCATCTCTTACACTACCAACGCTTTTCCCGAGGAGTACATCCCCACTGTCTTTGACAACTACTCCACCCAGACTAGCGTGGACGGCCGCGCGGTCAGCCTGAACCTGTGGGACACGGCCGGACAGGAGGAGTACGACCGGCTCCGCACGCTCTCCTACCCCCAGACGCACGTCTTCATCATCTGCTTCTCCGTGGTCAGCCCCTCCTCGCATGCCAACGTCCGGCACAAGTGGCACCCTGAGGTCTCCCACCACTGCCCCGGTGTGCCTGTGCTGCTGGTGGGCACTAAAAAGGACCTGCGTGGCGATAAAGAGGCAGTGGAGAAGCTGAAAGAGCAGGGGCTGGCACCCACCACTCCACAGCAAGGCACAGCTCTGGCCAGGCAGATTGGAGCCGTGAAATACCTGGAGTGCTCCGCTCTGCTCCAGGAGGGAGTCAGGGAGGTGTTTGCAGAAGCTGTGAGAGCCGTGTTGTACCCCGTCAGCAAGAAACACACAAAGAAATGTGTGCTCTTATAACCACAATTGTGTGTGTGTGTGTGAGACAGAGAGAGAGTGTGTATTTTATAACCATGTTTCATTATTGATTGAAAACCTATGATTTGTAGTAATTGATATGTTTGAGTCTCTGTGTGTATGTAAAGGAATAGATATCCTGTAAGTGTCCACGTATGTGTGTACATTTGTATGTTTGTTATAGAAATTTGACTGTGTGTGTATGCGCTGTAAAAGCAAACAGACTTTGTGTATGTGAGAGAGAGAGAGAGTGTTTGTGTCCATTATTACAGAAGACAGACTGAATGTGTGTGTAACACAGAACAGTGTACTACTACACAAGAGAGACTGAATGGGAGGCAGATGAACATTATGGCCTTAATGACTCTGAAATGCCCCCTGAAAAGCTCTTAATCCAAACTGACACCACCAGACTGACCAGCTTTCTCACTTCCACATCATGTTGGATCTGTGGTTTTCCTTCAACTCATCTTTTTCCACCCCGGTCTTTTGGTTCCCTTTGTGTAAGCCAAACTGCATTTCAGTGAACTGTCATTTTTTTCTTTGCTTTTTCTGACCCTTAAAAAAAAAATTTAATGCCAAAGTGAAGATGCCAAACTGCCTTATGGTTTTGCCTTCTCAACTTCCACCAGTGAAGCCTTGATGTGGACCTGTCTGGTTAACCTTGGAGACAAGGCTCATCTCTTTTCTTGACTTAACTGTTTTGGTTTTTTGTCTGTCTGTTTGATATTTTTTATCAGCCTTGGGAGGCATTTGCTTCATTTTTTTTTATTGTACAGATTCTGAACTGAATTTGTGCCACCATATGCCAGGGCTGATCCTGATGTACCTTCTGCTGGAAATGCCATCTGCATGGGTCCACAGATATCCCTGCAGACCCTGAATCACCCTATGGCCCTCCTTTTCACCCCCTCCCCCCTTTATATCCCCCGGATCTTACTCCATGGCTCTTCACCAAGAACCCTGGTCCTCTCTCGTGGTTCCTAGCTCGTCGATTACCACTACAGCTGTGCTGACACCTGATTCTAATATTCAGAGAAACTTGATTAGCTCAGTTGGGCATGTCTGCAGAGGATGTCAGTAGAAACGTGTGTATTTTGTAACAGTCCAGAGGGATGACTCTGTTTGGTCTCTTTTCCTCCTCTGAAAACACCCACTTATTAAGAAGCGCCCAATAAGCATCATCGCTGTTGTAACAGACCAGTAGGCCATGCTCATTCTTAGTCTGACTTAGAGGTTTTTGCAGTAGTGCCCGCTCCTTTGAGGAACCAGAAATCAAGTCCCAAAAATGTGTTGTTGATTTAGGTTTTTCTTTTTCAGTCTTCATTCTTTTGAGCTGGATTCCCATGTGTTAATTTAATGTGAACAGTTCCATTTACTCCTGGTTTTTTTAGTTGTGTTTTTCCCAGGGTCTGCTAACATTTTCACATTTTCAGGGTCTTTGTTCAATATATGGAGAAATTTTCTCTCTCTCTCTCTCTCCCTCTCACTCACACACACTCTCTCTTATGTATATATATGTATCTGTGCCTTTAGCTCTGACATGGCACAGTTTTTGAAATTTGAATTTGAGGACCCTACACTACGTCGTCCATTAGAGGGTGTGTCAGAGAGACAGATCTTAAGATCTTTCAGAGATCCACTTAAGAAGGTTTTCCACATTGTGACAGTATTGAAATGGAAAAGGTTTTTTTTTTCTCCCTCTAACCAGACATTTTATTTCCTCATTACACATGTTGCCTTGAACACCCTTATTGCTTTGGTCCAGTTCTGACCCACGATTAAAGGACTGTATGCTGGCACGGTCTGTCTTATTGCCTTAAAGACTGGACTGACTGGGTACAGGTACTGCTTTAGGGCTACTCTTTTGTGCTACACAATGTCTTAAGTCAGATTTAGAAATGCCACGCTGTGTCTTTTGAATATTTCACCCCTTTGCTGTGGTCTCTGAGCTGATCTGGGGCTCGTCGGGTGTGCTCAGGGCCAATAAGTTTGAGGTCTCTCATAGTAAGAATGTTGATCTAGGATCAGCTGACATGAGACTGTATGATTCCATTTATTTGAATCACAAATGGAAAGGAGAAGTGATCCTAGAACTGCAGTCTTACTTTGAAAGTTTATCAAATGGCAGGTTTGCTGAGTGTGTGTGACATTTGATCTGTGAGGTTTAGCTCCTCCTATTTCAGCGCTGACAGAGGATGAAATGAGTTTGTTGGATGTTAAACAATGGTCCTGGATGAACATATGAATGCATTACAAATCTTTATGGGCTTTTGTTGTTGTTGGGCTTTTTTGTTTTGTTTTGTTTTAATGCACAGGCTTACTATATGTGTGTGTGTGTGTGTGTGTGTGCATGTGCTTGTGCTGCTTGGCTGTACTTGTGTGAACCTTTGTCCTTTTAATCCAAGCTTTTGTCAGTGATTTGTTAAAGACAAAGCTGAAGAAGATAAAGAGGTCTTTCCTAACAAAATGAGCAGAAACCAGTTGTGTGTGTCACTGCATCATGCCATGCTTTTCTCTCTCTGTTCAAGAGTAGTCAGAGTCAGTACATGTCACATGATCTCTCTCTCTCTTCAATTTTTTTCCTGTTTGTGGGATAACCCTGGACCGTCTTTAAGCATTACCCCCCCACCCCCCAGAACATGACTGATATTACTCACATGTAGCTCTTTAACCCGAGGTCCCTGCTGATGAACAATGAGAAACAGGCCCTGACCAAATACTGCTCATGTTTATCCAGGAGTGAAAGGCGTTGCAGGTAGAGAAGTTAACAGAGCTGGATTTTTCTCAGGCTAATAGCTCTATTGAACTTGCTGTTGAAAGTCAAGATTGTCCAGTCAGTTTAAAAGAGTTCCCAATGCTTGATCCTGTTTTTTTTTTTTTTTTAATGTTGATTTAAGTGGCTCTGTGAAACACCCTCGGTCAACACAGGTAGAGGGATTAATTTGAAAAGCATGTTTGTTTTGCTTCCTCCTGCTGAGTGCATTCACAGCTCTTAGCACAAAGCAATAAAATGCATTGTATAAAGTCTAGTATGCACTGTTTACCCTCTTTCTTCACAGAGTACATGTTTAAGCCACCAATTCAGCATCCTCTCAGGTTGTTTTGCCCAAATGTCTCTAAACTGGCTCAAAACACAGACTTGAAGTATGAACTGATTTGATTTATGCTTGTTCTCTTGACATGTTTCCACACTGACCTACCAAAACGCAAACTCTATAATTATTAAGTTGGCAGCTGGCTTTAAAATGTTCAGAATGTTTCATTTTTGAGGGGATTGTTCAACTGTAGGCTAAGAGAGTGTGTGGTCAGTTTGGAAGAGCAGTTAGTTACCTTTCTCTCTCTGAACTTCAAAATCAAATAAACTACGCAAGTGTTATGATAAAGATGTGTAACATTTTCATTGTCGAACACATTGTTTCTGTGGATTTGTATGGTGTTATACTGCCCTAGCAAACTGAATCATGTATAAACACAAGAAAAGGACTGATCATTCACATATATTGAATATGTGATTTGCTCTGGTTACACCAGCCTAAGTGACTAAAGCTCAAAAACAGAGAGAGAAACTGCATCCATGCAGCTTACTGTATCTCACATCACACTGAAAAACTCTCAACACAGACAGCAAGACACATTTATAGCACTGGGCTGTGTGTGTGTGTGCGTACATGCATGTGTGCATGCATGTGCGCTTACACATTCCAACAGGTTTTATGTTCTGTTTTATTGGGTTTTGGGTTGGCAGTCACTGCAACATTTTCTAAAATTGCATCCATGTATTTCTTCTTATTATAATGGGCTAGATTAATTTGTTTTGAAACAGTAGTTCATGCCTGTTAGAGTGATGATAAATAAGACAAAGCATTTCACTGCACAACCTGTCCCATCCATGTCCAGGACTCTGTCTACAGATGTTAACATCCAAACCAATACAGTACACCACACCAAGGCAGTGTAACTTCCCAAAAAATCCAAACCACAAAACGATTTCTGGAGGATGTGACTGTCATTTGGAAGACTTGTTTAGGTAGGAGTCCTGATTCTCTCCCCTGCAGTAGCACTAAGCTGGCCTGTCCTGAGAGAGGTAGAATCCTGTGGGCTGTGGGTGTGGTGATTAGGGGCGGAGTCACACAGTTGTGCCACTCCTCTTGTTGTCCCGTACTGCATTGTAATGTCTTTTGCACCAATATAAAGTACACGTCAAGTTCCATATGAAAGACTTCATCTTACTCTCAGACATGTCAGAGAGGTTTGTGAGCCAGTGCTTCATGATTTAAACAAGTCGGTGTAACAGAAAAACCATAGTAGACAGTGTCAACTTTAGTAGACACTGCTTTGGGCACTGACTAATCTTTCATCACCTCCTCCATCACTTCACTGAGGCCTCACGCAGAGTGTAAGTAGAAGTCGGTTGTGTATCTGTTACGTATTTAACAGCCTGGCTATTTTAAGCCCCGATGATATAGATTTACTGTGTCAGTGTAAAGAAACTTTCCTTCTCTTAGGTCAGCACCGACCAGAGGAGAATACAGCTGGATGCTGTATGTGGACAATAGACTTTTTTGCACCATTTTCATGTGTGGACAAGAATTAGGATTTTACAAAACTCTAGTTGGACACTATTTTGAAGGACATTTTAGAGACAGGTTAAGAGAGAGAGACCTTATTATTACCCAGTGGTTTTGTGCTGTAGGGACAACTCCAGAATCCTGGCTGCACTGTTTGGTATGATTTAAATACCTGGCTGAACGGTTAAACTGCTGAATACTGTTTTTACTTGTACACTAGACAATGATTCTCTTTTAATTCTGATTCACATCCTGTATATCACTTAGTAAAGCACACTGACAATTAAATTAAATGGCAAGATACTTTGGGCACATTTGGGAGACAAAGGAAAAAGGAGGACTTAGCTCCAGATGCTGATTAAATTAGCCCATATCGTGGGTGATGACAGTGAACTGAGCATTGGTAACAAATTACAAAAACTAAAAGATTCCACAAGAGGGGGAAAGAGGCTACTAACTTAGGCCTTCAATAGAGTGGATGGAGAAAGACCAGTGCAGAGGTATATTAAAAACACAGGAAAGCAGAGGTAAGGTTTGACAGATTTATGTCATAAAAAGCGATGTACAGAGGGAATGATGAATAGATGGGTTGAGAAAGGAAAAAGTGTGGACAGGTTTTAGGCCGACTGAGTGATTAAGATTTGACTGTGCCACTCTTAATTGGAAAGGTAGAGACCTTAACTTGTTGGGAAGCACGTGTAACTGCATGCAAAATATAGACATAAAATACAGCACAATACAGATAAAATATACTTTTTGTTTAACATGGTAATAGGCTCAGATTATATACTGTGCAAACACTTGCTTTGAATGATTTTGTGTTACATTTAAATGAAATATAATCAGTAGATCATTGCTACATCAGCAGTGGTGGAGAGCACTTGGTTTATTGATACACCTTTACAGAAAAGCAGAACTCATGAAGCCATTTTAGTTTACTCTGAAAGCACCAGTGGGAATGAAACCTGATCTGGCCCTCTTTACAAGCCCAGCAGCCATATAACAACATACCGTCAGAGACCAAACAACAAAAAAAAGGCAATAAATCAACGGAAGACGGAAAGTACACCCTATTACAAACACCTTATCAAATAATGACTAACAACAGAAAACAGTAGGGGAGATACATGGCCAAATCATCGACAAAACAAAAAATCATATCAAATTCATTTTACTGAAAAGATATGACAGAACCTAAACCACTGCCAAAAGTTTCAGGTGGCACCATTAAACATTAACCAGAGAGAGACAGAGGGAGAGAGAAGGAGGGAGGGAATGCACGTTAAGACAAAACTGCTGATCCTCATCTTGTAGGGTCAGTGAGGATATTAAAGAAGGTTCCCTCAGACAGAAGGTGACACTGAGTATGTGCCATACTGCAGCCTTCTCTTTCTCCATCAGACTCAGTGTCTGCTGAGAACTCAGGCCGCTGCAGCCCCTCCCTCACTGCCTTTCAAACAGCTGCTTCCCCATAAACGACTGCTGTTCCACTCTTTTCCTGTATTTTACCTATAGTCACCCTGACCTTCATGTTATCACTCTGCTCCGGGTATTTTCCTTTGACATTGTCTTTGACATACTCTTCTGGCAATGGCCCTTGAGTGTGTCTCTCCATCTCAATCCCAAAACCACAGGCTGTGGTGAATATACTGCACTCCAGAGGGTCAGATTATTAGATTGTTTGTATGATTCTTTGACTGTCATTGTGGTGGTTTTGATCCAGTTTGTACATAATGTCACAATGTGATGCCTTTACAGGAGGTCCAGTGTCTTTCCACACATGACAAAGAACATCTGTCATGGTTGTGAAACATATTTGTTGTTAAATGAATGTTACATGAGGCTGGACTGCAGTAAGCAGTGTGCCTCAGGCTGAGGTTAAACTGAAAGACAGACTGACGATAGTCCATCAAAGTAAACACAGAAAAACATAATAAAGAAAACAAATGTGAAGAATTTTTTTTTCACAGTTTAGCAGCTCCACGTGTTCCCTGAGTCTGAGCAGGTGTACAATTATTTTTTTGAAATCTCACAGGTGACTCATTCCCTCAGAAACCAGTAGATGGCACTGTTTCAAATTGAATCAGAAACAACAATAATGTAAACTGTAGAAGCATCTGATATTATAAATACTACCTTAAACATTTAAAAAATGGAACTCCACCAGTGTCCGGGTGTCAGTGTCTCGGTGAATGGAACTTTGACACTGTGATTCTGCCCCAGTCTCCGTCTCCCTGACTGTTTATGTGACCGTGTGATTTGTAATGTAGACTTCTCTGGCTGTTACTGTGCGACTTTGTCTCAGTAGCTGTGACGTCATCTGTGCCGGCGACAAAGTGACCTCACACCCCGAAGACACCATGTGAGTAAAAGATATAATCACCAAGAGACAAGAGACTGTTTGAGATGGAATGTGCTTCTAAGCACGGACATCTCACAGTAAAATAATTCCTTTATATGCACGCATTCTCAGAATGAATATATGAACCCTTCAAAATATGTGGGCTGTCAGCAGGTCAGGGTAAAGGAGTGAGAGGGGAGGAGAGGAGAGGAGAGGAGAGGAGAGAGTGAGATGAAGTAGTTACTAGGCGGAAGAAAGACGGGCGGATAGACGGACAATGAGACACCAACAGAGGGCAGTGTTTCACCTCTGTCACATTCGGTGGCCAGATCAGAGACTCGGCGCGTGAGACAGGATTTTAAAAAAGAAATCCTCATGCTGTAGTAACATAATTATACTGTGCTTCTACGGGTTAAAGCGATATCTGGGCTGTCCCTTTTCATGTTGAGACAAGTCAACCCTCATTTTGTTTCTTTGCAGACTTGAGATTAATCCCCCGACTCTACCTCCCAGGCTTCTAGCTAGTGCCCGGAGTGGGCCGTGAGGGTTTTAAGCATATTTTGTGATTATCTGTAATATATGAGTTACATATAAAACGCATAACTATCTCCTATTCTACCTTTTGCGCTTAGCCTCCTTATTTCATTCACACGTGAAGTGTTGTAGCGGTCTGTAATTTTTAGACAAATATAACATATTAATGTGCCCTCAGGTTAACATTCCCTTAGATGTCTGGCTAGTGCTAGCTGCACCAGTAAATCTAATGTTTCTTTCCAACTGTGCCAGTATCCTGCATAGACTTAGAATGTTAAATGCCTTCGAAGGTCCTTATTTTCCCCCTACATTTCACCGATTTCTGTATTACGTCCTTCAGTTTAATTCGACACCCCGCTCTGTCAGTGCTGCCATGACATTTCCTATAGACTGTGACAGTGTCGTCTATGTGAGGTGAGGATATTTATTGTTTCGTATGTTTTTACCACTGGGCAAGAAAACGAACTAAAACCTCTAAAACTGTGGATTTAACAATAATTTTAACAATAGTTTACAATAATGCATACGTGCCCAAATAAAAAGTGTCACATTTCAGCATTGCACTGACAGGCCTAGTTATTCAGACCGGAGGGAATATAAATATACAGCAATGTACTCTTTGTTAGAGGAGCCTGGCACAGGGGGAGGAGCTGTACGTTCAGTTCTATATTTCTCCTTAAGTCAAATCTTCATGTTTACCTGCTTGGCATGCAGCTGGAGCCAAGAGCTTTGAGTGCTCTCCAAGCAGCTGCCTTTCATTAAACAACGAGTGCAGTAAAAATGTATGAAAAGTCAGTAAGCACTTTTTCAATGTCAGACTGCCAACGGAGGGTAAAGCAGGCAGAGGTACATATTTATTTATTTATTTATTAATTATTTTAAGAACAGTTACTTTAAATGAGTAGATATAGGCCTCTAAAAACCAGCTTGAGTAAGGGAGCTGGAGTAACTGGGTGATTATTCTTCAGATATATTTATTCTTAAAATTTGCACAGGAGCTGAGATCGACTGAAATTCATATAGAATGAAGTGTAACTCATTAGCATTCCCAGCTTATACTACACATTCCCAGCTCTGCTTGGCAGAGTGAAAACAGTGCTTTTTTTTTTTTAGACTGTTTCACAGACTGCTTGTTTCTGTGTGTGTGTGTGTGTGTGTGTGTGTGTGTGTGCATGCGTGCATGCATGCTTGTGTGTGTGCGCCTGTGTGTGTGTGTTTGCCTGCCTGTGTTTGTGTGTTTATTGTTCATTACTCATACGTCTGCTTGAGAAATGTTGCTTTGTGCATCAGTAGCTTATGGGTCTGTTGGAACTCCACCAGAACAGTTATCCAGGTATCAGGTTTTCACCATATTTCTAGAGCAGTTCATCAGAGCAGCGAGAGCTACCTCTTACTATGACTCACACACACACACACACAGATTGTGGTAATTCTACAGAACCCTTTTTGTTGTAGTAGTCGTATACAAAGCCCAGATGTTTATACTTAAACTTCATTTGTTCTCTGTTTTATGATTTTTAATACCTCGGTTCGGTGATTCTAAAGGTTTACATTTACAGTGTGATATGTAGTAAAGTTCAAATATGCTGTTAAAAGTCCAACTCCTGCATCCAATAACAGGAGGAGTAAGACTGAGAGAGAAAGAGAGTGTGAAAGAGAGAGAAACAGAGAGAGAGAGAGACAGAGAGGGTATGGAGAGAGAGATGGAAGGTGAGAGAAACAAAGCAAAAAGTAAACTGGTAGAGCTTAGCTGTGTGCCTTTGACACTTGCATGGACATGCATCCTTAGATCAGAGTCTCCTATATCAGAATAAAACTAATGATCATCTTAGCTGAAATCAATCAAAACACTGACTGCCCTGTTATAGTTTCCTACCTTTAGAATCTTGTGTGAATGTGAGTCCTTTAATTAGGCTATTGTTCTGTGAACACAGCGATTGGTGCGTATTGACAGACAGTACTCACACATGCATGAGTACAGCCAGGTATGACAAACTCCCACTGTACAAACACATGCTGTCTATTTTAACAGCAAGGCTAGTCAAGTTTGCTACAATGAAAGAGAGAATGTGTGTGTGTGTGTGTGTGTGCGTGTGTGTGTGTGTGTTTAAGTGTAAACATATGTGAGATATGCCCTGTAATTGCCTCTTAAATTCTTATGTACATGTGTACTGTTCTCCCAGGTCATCCCCCAGAGTCAGTGTACACCACCTCTTCATCAATCACCAGCCCAAACTCACTGTGCTTGGCTCAATCAGTTCAGTCCTCTGAAAATGCTGACTTTTTAACCTAGCAGACTGATTTTCTTTTTAATATGTAAATTATTTGCTCTAAAGTATTTGCAGATATTATCAAACCCAAGAAAAACGTAATCATCTCAGGTTATCAGTTATGGTTTTATAATTGTCTGTTAGACATTTGAAGTTTACATAAAAGCTCTTAGAGGACTTTAAGTTCTGTCTTCCTGTGTGGTTATCTAGAATAGTTCAAGAGGCAATAACAATTCTGTCAATGGCTTTGTAGTCAGTGAGTAGCTTTTCCATAGATTAGCCACTCATTCTTTTAAACTACAGTGCACCGGTCTAGAATATCATTTGGGCACTAATTAGAACAATGCGCATTTTAACATTGTATGAAAGTCATTCTTTTATGACCTGCTAAATACCACAGTGTCTGGAATGCTTATTCAGATCCTGCTTCAGAAATAATGACATTGTTGTCATGTAGTATTGCAAAATCTAATCTAAATTATTCTTTTAGTTTCTTTTTTCATTACTGACTTGGTTGAGGTCAATTTTAAAAATACTGAATCAAACCCAAAACTTACAGGAGAACTTATAGTATTAATAAGTGTGATGTGGTGTAGTTGTATGTAAACATGTTATTCACTCTGTTCTATGGAAACCAATGTTTTTGTCTTTTTATTCTTTTCTTGTGATCACCTTTTTATCTCTCTCCCTGTGTGTGTGTGCGTGTGCGTGTGCGTGTGTGTTTGTGTGCATGCGAGCGTGCGTGTGTGCATGTGTATGTGTATGTGTGTGAGTGGGTGGCCCAAGTTGTGGTGGTGGTGGGGGGCAGATCAGTTCTGTTTCCATTTCCATAGTGGAGTGAGTGATCTTAAAAACCAGCATCTGTTTGATTGTTCATCTGTGAGAGTATGGATATTACAATTCTTTGAGGGTAACATTTATGCTTTTTTCACGTTTTGCGTTTTCAAGCTCTTGTTTTGTCTTAAGTATTTTGATGCATGTGCACACTGTTCTGAAATCTTACAGTAATGACACACTTTAAGTACTGTAGAGTCATGAACTAAAGCTAAGTTATGTAGTTCATTACTCTACAGTAATGAACTACATTTCTCAATGGCTGTTCAATGACTGCTCACTGCGACAGTTTTCTTCCTTCCTGGAATAACTTGAACTCTCAGAGGGGTCACGGCCCTTGTGACAGTGCAGAGTTGCTCACCTGTTAGGGGTCAGAGACTGAGAGGGACAGATAGAGAGAGAGAGAGACAGAGAAAAATAAAGACAACCAAGCCGCGTTTTATAAATAACATCACACAGCGTTAACAGGAAGTCACACAGTACTGTCTGGGAGCTGAGCGTGAGTGGTGCACACATTCCTGGCGTAGCTTCCAGGCCGGTTGAAGAAGTTTTCTCATTTGTTCGGTCCTCATCATCTGATTCCACGTGAACTGAGTAGGGCTCTCTGACCAGGGGCTACTGATTCATTTTAAACCCAACACCATGTGAGTGAAGCATTGCTTTGATTAATGTTCTGAAAGGTGGAAAATACAGTAGGCCAGTTCATTTTGCCTGATGTCTCACGTTGAGTAGCTTAGCATTCAAGAGGAGATGCTCAGTTTTGATTGTGTCCGAAAAACTGTATGTTTTCAGCATTAGAGCTTATTTCAGAAATAAGTCCAAAATAAATGATTCAATAAATACAGAAATAAAATGTGACAACTTGATTTTAGGGATCAGTAGTGTTTTGGTGGGTATGTGGTTTGACTTATTTGGAGCCAGGGGGGTGCCAGCAGTGGCAGCAATGTCTGTGCCCAGTCACCCCTCCCCTCCCCCACCCTTTCCCCAAAACCCATACAGAGAACAGCTGTGATTTAATTGTGTTTCTCTAAGACTAACACTCATGTTTAAACCCATATCAGAATTTTGCATTCATAGGGATCCTGTGCTTTGGGTTTGAACCCTAAACTGAAAAACACACTAATTTGGGCATTTGTTTTACATGTGATGGTATTTATAAACAAAAGTAAGGCAATGAATCATCCATAAAAAACACTACATGTATAACCTTGAGTGATTTGTGTTCGGACTCTGTGGTGCTTGTCTTTATGTGGTTACATGACTGCGATTATAAACCCTTCAGTCTGACTGCTCCACATGTCTGGCATTCCGCCGGCCCTCATTCTCATCCTTTCTAACGTGAGCTTTCGACCAGACGTGCAGATGTGAACATGCTAATGTTTTTCAGGCTCTCACACACGGTGGGAGGATGTCCCGATGAGCCAAAAAGACAGCGCAGTAACATTATTTCATCACAAATGCAAAAACACTTCCGTCCTGTCACATCCTCTCCCTCTCTGTAGGAATGTTTGTGCTGAAGATGCTGTATCCTTTGGCTACAGGTGTTTGTGTCCCTGGCTGCCGCTCAGGCTCCAGTTTGGCCGATTGTTCCTGTGGTTAGTTAGAACACACCCTAACATCCTGCCTCTCTATTCAACAGACAGGTCGCCAAGGACCACTTCTCCACAGTCTCTTTTTAATGACAAAACCACAGCACCCACATCACCTCCTCCTGTTTGTCAGTGAATCAAGTGTCTGTCTAACAAGACTGGATAAAAAGATAAATCAGTAGCCACTTAGATCTTTTTAATGTAGTTTATTGGGGATCAAGGAGAAACATGGGGGGGGGGGATAAAATGGAAATGTTTCAGAGAGAAGGAGAAATTCAACTAAAATGCACACAAAGATCTCCCCATAGTATTTTAAATGTGTATGTGTACATGTATGTGTGCGTGTGTGTGTGTGTGTGCGTGTGTGTGTGTGTGTGCGTGCGGGCATGTGTCTGTGTGCGTGTGATATGACATCAGCTAGAAGTATGATCAGGCCTTTAACATTCGAAGACTGTACCCAGAGTGCCTCACAATCAAGTCAATCAACAGAATTTGTAAGTTCAAAAAAAACAAAAACAATTTACCCTCAAAACATAAAGTCCTGCATGTGAGTCACATAATAATAATAATAGTAAAAACAGCTGAAAAGCAACCAAGCTTATAAGACACGGACCAGTTATAGGTATCCTCTTGACAGCAACGTTAAGACACATACTTTTATGTGAATAAGGACAGAGTAGTGGTCTTTCATCATTGTGTCACAGTTATGCTCTTCATTAGCACTCACAGATGTTACTACAATCAGCCTCACAAAAAAAATAATCTTCAAGTAATAGCACATAGGTTGAACATACACAGTCTCAGTTGGACTCACTCACACACACGTAAACACAGGATGTAGGAGTGATTCCACTCTCCCCTGCGTGTTTTTTACCCTCAAATGCAGAACAGATTCACCTTGAAGCAGAGTTTGTTAAACACATTTTGTATCCTCAGGGCGATTTAAAAGTAAAAACTGCATAGAGGATACCGAAAACAGAGGCTACGACCCACTCATTCAGTCTGTTCTCGATGTTAAATGTTCAGATTTAATTCTGCACTTGCTGCAAGGTCTTCACAGGCAACATCTTCACGGATTTTCACATTCAGCTTCCGGTCTTGACGATCAGACGCTCCATTCATCTGGTCTGGTTTTGTTCTCAGATCTTCAGATCGTCTTGTCTGGTCGTCTTACTGGTGCTCTGGCGGCTTCCTCGGCTGGGTCGGCGCTGGTTTTCAAAAGGTGACCCTTGGACTGGGCTTGACCTTTTGTCGTCCTTTGGATCCGTAGGTTCTGAGTTCCCGCCCCTCTCCACTGCAAGGTTCTCCCGATTCTGCTTGTACGCAGCCCGGCTGCTGTATGGCTGGAAGGTTCCCTCAGGCTCGCTGATGCTGTAGCGTGTTTCTGCGTGGTAGGAGGCAGGGATCGTTGGTGCATGAGGCGGGTAGTAAGGGTAGCTCGGCACAAACGGTACCACAGCTGCCTCGCTGGAGGGTTTGGAGGCCGAGTTACAGATGGATTGGGCCCGGCGGTACCTCAGGCCCTGGCGACACTTGGTGAACCCAAGGTGGTACATCTCCACCAGGTTCAGCATCAGAGAGATGCAGGCCACTGCCAGCATGAACAGGATGAAGATGGTCTTCTCTGTCGGACGAGAGATGTAGCAGTTGACGGTGTTGGGGCAAGGCCAGCGGCTGCAGGTGTAGAGCGGTTTCAGTTCGAAGCCATACAGGAAGTACTGCGCCACAATGAAACCCACCTCGAAAAGGGTTTTGAAGATGATGTTAAAGACATAGGTGCGTAACAGCACCCCTTGCAAGCGGATTCGTCCTTGTTCGTCTCTCACCGGAGCTTTCTGGCTCTTCTTGCCGGACAGCAGCTGCTGTTTGTCAGCCGGCAGCCCCAGCGCGTGGGTGTCGGCCTGGGCCTCAGTCTCCTTGTTTTTGGCTTTCTCCTCCATCCGCACCAGGTGAAGGATGTGGCCCAGGTAAATGAGAGTGGGAGTAGACACGAAGATGATCTGCAGCACCCAGAAGCGGATGTGTGAGATCGGAAAAGTTTTGTCGTAGCAAACGTTCTGACAACCGGGCTGTTTGGTGTCGCAGGTGAATCCCGACTGCTCGTCACCCCAGACCTTCTCAGCAGCCGCTCCCAAAACCAGGATCCGAAAGATGAAGAGCACCGTGAGCCAGACTTTGCCCACGACAGTGGAGTGTTCCTGAGCACTCTCCAGCAACTTCCCTAGTAGATTCCAGTCCCCCATTGTGGTATTCAAACACACACGCACACGATATACCTGCAGAGAGTGGAAAGAGAAAAAAAACTTCACTTGTTTGTCTTTTTGTCTTACGTTCCCAAAAAAGCAGTGACTGTAACACAAGAACACACACAAATACACAGATTTTGCAAGACAAAAATAGTTATGCTCTAATGCACAGGAGTGAGTTCATTCACTGTAGAGTGTTCACTGTAGAGTTGTACTTACAGCTTTCTCTCTCTCCTTCTGGGTGTGTGTGTGCGCATGTGTGTGTATGTGTGTGTGTGTGTGTGTGTGTGAGAGTCCTCATTAGTCTTTTAAGTGTTTCCTCTGAAGTTTTTTATTACACATAGCACATAGCAGTCAAACACACACACACACACATACATACACACACACACACACATATGAATGCACACACAAACAAAAACATGCTTTTAGAGCCTCAACATGCTATTCCCTAATATACCACATTTTCCCTGGTTATATAAGTCACCCAATCTAACAAATGTATATCAAGAAATTTGTATGACATACTAAATTTTACTAAATATTTATTTTAATTGAATGATATGGCATATTGAGACTATTTAGGCTCATGGGCTAATGTTTTTTTAACTAAAAAATATTGCAATGCATATACTGTGATGAATTTAACATATATATAAAAGACAACTGAGTGACAGGCTATAAATTCTACAGCAATATACAGATCAGAAACAAAATTCATGTCTCGGCCACCTTCAAAATGTTTTTGGATATGTTTTGATCTTGTAATTATCATTAATTTATGATCAATTTATTAATTTAAAAATATAAAACAAATGGATTAAGTTACCTACTGGGGCCTTGAAATTTTTCGTGTGTGTGAGCATGTGCGTGTGTGTGTGTGTGTGAGCATGTGTGTGTGAGAGAGAGAGAGAGAGAGAGAGAGAGAGAGAGAGTGAGAAGGCATATGTGTGTGCACGCGCATTTTAACACAATATTATGTACACTTTATTTCAGTGTTGCATAGTGAAATCTATGCAAAGAACCCACCCTCTCATAAGTGGAACACCAGCCTAAAGAAAAGAGCTAAATGCCTCATTTGTTTCCATGTTTTCCTGAACATCATTGCTATTATTCATTCCAGTGTCTTACTGATGTCTTTTAGATGGAGCACAGCATTAGACTGGGCTCTAAGACTGAAATGTGGACAGGATTTCTGAATATTTGAGATGTCATTCACTGTGATACGAAATATAGTGTCTGGCTGTGATGAATATTTGTATTGATTTTAGTGAAAGTGTTTGATTAGTTTAATCTATTATTATTATTATTAATAATAATAATAATAATAATAATAATACATGTATTTTAAGGCCCAATATCACTATGAATGGTCTCAGACGGCTTTACATGTCTATAACATGTTAATCTCATGGTAATATATGAAATATTTCACGTGTTTGTTGTTCTTTTTTCTTTTTTACTGAGTACCTCTAACGAGTCAGGTGGCATGATGACCCTGTATGTTTGACCATGCTGAGATATTTGTGGTGTTTCAGGAGATATGATATTTCTGGTCGTGTGTCAGATGGATATTTGAGTGACATGTCCCTGTCCTGGTGCACAACCTCAAACAGGTGGGAATACTCAGCCCACCCACACACACAGTCACACACACATTCTCACACACACACATGCACGCACACACACACATACACACAGTCACACGTACACACAGTCATGCATACACACACACACACACACACACACACACACACACACACACACACCCACCCCTATAAAAAATAAATCTGTATATAGACCCCTTTGTCTTTCCCAACACTTCTCATCTGGAGTTCCAGCTGGATCCTAAAACTCATTCTCTCTGTCTCAGAGACAACCATTCATCTCCATGGTTACCTCATTCACAAACCTTTCTCCCTCGCTCCCTCTCACAAATGTAATACCATTTACATCTAGACCATCAAAGTACTGCCCTATGAGTGGAAAACTGTCTCAGTCTAAAAACAAATAAATAAACAGTGATGTGAAAAATACAAAATACACAACTCTCTCTCTCTCTCTCTCTCTCTCTCTCTCCCTGTTTTTTACATCTTGTACATGGTTATGATATTGACACCAGTAGTGTTGCAAGCATATTTTATTACTCTAAGGAATTACCCTAACTCAACTGAGTGTTGAGCGGAGTGTTTTCTCATAACAGTGTTTATAAAGAGCTGAGTAAATAAAAACAGATTTGTTTCTGTATACATGTAGAGTCCACTAATGTTTCTGATATGAAGCAACAAGTGCACAGAGACAACAGTAATATATTATTTTTGGAGTCTGATTAGTCCTTCCCAGTATCCCAGTGAGCAGTTTGGTTCAATCTGGTGGTTTATTTCTGAAGGTCCCAGGTTGGGCATCTGTCTCACACCAGACAGGACACAGAAACAGACTTTTCTACTGTCCATCATCAGCTAGCCTCTTACAAGGGTTAGTTAACTCAAAAAATGACCAACTCATTCGGTAACTGGTCAGCTAATTCATGAAAACCGTGAGTTAGTAAAGTGAATGGTTAATTAAGTCATAATAATGGTGAATAGACCAGTAGTCACTAGTCATTTGGTTTAGTAAGAGTTTAAAAACACAGTGAAGTATGTCCAGACAAGCATTAGTACAAGCATTAGTAGCTTAGCCCAGCAACTGGCCAGTCAGTTGGGTTTACACTCAAACTGCTTTAAAAATAATAATAATAAAATTTGGTGAATTTGGTGATCATGATAAGATGTAATTGAGACTCACCTGATTCAAGAGTTCATGTGTTCATTTTCAGCAATGATTCCCCATAGAAAACCATCTACAGCCTTCCTAGTCAAGTCATTTCAACTTAGAAAGCCTTAGCTTAGGGTTGTACTTCTCAGCAGTGGTACCTTGTGTATGAGTGTGTGTATGTGGGGGGTTAAATTTGGCAGGGAACACATACACCCTAGAGAGAACTTTGAAGCTGAACACACAAGCATAGTTGACCCAAAGCTGTTGAGTGACAGCCTGTAGAGCCAATGGGAGAAGTTTTAGGGTTGTGTTAAACTGAGCTAAATATACCACCCACTCACCCCACCCCCACCCCCCTCTTGAAGGAAGTGCTTACACTATCATTCTCATCCAGTGCATATATAAAAACACTTCTAGCAAACTCACACAAATGAAAAAAAGATATGTGCATTCATTTGAAGACGTATGTAAGTCTGTTTGACTCTTCATGAACTGACAAGAATCTCTCTCTCTCTCTCTCTCTCTCTTTATATGTGTGTGTGTGAATGTGTGGCTTGTCTGGACAAAACAGAGGACATCCTTTCAAACAGTCAGGTAAATAATTCACAAAAAGAAAGTAAACTGAAATAATCCAAGAGGAAGTGGAAAAGAAACGCTGTGGCTGAGAAGTACAACCCTAAGCTGAGGCTTTCTAAGTTGAAATGACTTGACTGGGAAGGCTGTAGATGGTTTTCTATGGGGAATCATTGCTGACAGTGGGAATGGTGAAAATGGTCAAATGTGTCGTTAGATTAAAAATGGACAGGAATGCTGGGATTGAGGATTGTAAGAATAAGAGTAGAGTAAAAGTGAAAATTAAACACGTAATCAGTGTAGGACAGAGGGTCTGAGCCAGCAGTGAGCAACGAGGGGAGGGTCAGATTTGTGAATATGAGCTAACAAGGTTTGGGCGATTCACAAAGCCACACAGAGGAGATAAGTAAGACCAGTGACGTTTGTGATGGTGCCGTTTCATACGACCCAAATCCACTCGTTTGGTTCTGTCTTTCCAACGATTTAATGGCTCTTTTTGTGATTGTTGAAATTTTTGTAGACTGAAGTGTGAAAAGTCATAACTTTTTTTGTATTCTTTTTCAGAAACATCAGTAATTTGAGGACACTTTTTGAATACTTTCATTTTTAAGTTGTAATATTGTTGTTTGCTACTGGTAGTTCTTTCTCCATTAAGTATTCCTGGATCTTAAGAAAAAGAAATAGAAAGAAAGAAATATTGCAAAGTCTACGTGAGGAAGGATGTCGATTTTGTGGACAGAATGGGGACAGTGCTGACATGCTCCTGGAAAAGACTGATGCACCTCCTGCCCTCTGCTGGCCCTGCTGCCCTCTGCTGGCCCTGCTGCCCTCAGCTGTCCCTGGGCACAAGGAGAGGGGTGGGGGGTCTCAGGGCAGAGCTACTAATACTCTGGTTCCATGTAATTATACCACTGTGTGTGCATACGTGCGTGGAGGAAGGGAGGGAGGGAGGGAGGGAGAGAGAGAGAGAACTGATGTTTTGAGAGGATATTCATGCATTAAGAGAAACTTGATGTTAATGACCTAAAAAAAAGCACAAATGGTTTCTCACTTGTTCCCTTTATGACATAAAAGTTGTGATGACACCAGTTTGGTCAGTGATGAAGTCTAACCGTAAACCCAAATCTAATCCTAAACCTGAAGAGTCTGTACCCAAAACCAGGCTCCTGTCTGAGGCTCCAGACTGGACATATTTTACTCCACTTATGAGAGCTGGTACATGACTCATCAGTCAGTGAATAACCCTTAATTATATATTCCTGAAGTATTTTAGGCTCATTCTTCTGTAATATACATTTAACTATATGATGTCAAACCCATATTGACCAACAAATAACTCAATGACACTACTGGCTTAAAATGTTTGACTGATTTTAGAACTGTCATTGCAGTTGAGAAAAGTTGCTTATTTTAGATAGACTTTACTGCCTCCTGTTGGTTCATCGAAGTAGTGCAACTGATGAAATGCACAGTGGACATGAAAGTATTGACTTGTGTTATGATATATTAACAGATGACAAATAAAAATCTCACCGTTGATGAGGGAGCCCACATGAAAAAGCTAAATCTATTACCGTCTCAGCAGACTCTCTCTCCCAACCAACAATCAGCCCCATGGCCCATCTGAACCATCAACCACTTCTGCACAGAAGTCTACTTACCACAGAACTTTAACATGAACCACAGATAAATTTACTTTTAAATGAATATGTAAATGATTTATACTAACCCAATGTTTAAATACAGATAATGTTCCAGTCTCCAAATGTTTCATTTCATTGTAGAGGTAAAGCAAACAGCCCAATAACCAAAATTTAGCCATCGTTCCCCTTAAGCAAGGCAGTTAACCTCCACAGTCAGTGTGTGACAACAGTGTGTCTAAGACAGAAAAACTATGGTGCTCTGAATAAAAATAAAAAAGCCAGCTAAACAAATTAATGTAAATATGTTTTCCAATCTGATACGACCATTCTGTTCAGCATTCGAACCCTGACAACTCTCTGATGTCTGAGAGTTTCACTTGGTTAGTGGGGAGTCAAACTGGGAATGTTGTTGATCTGCAAGATTCACAACAAACTCCACACATGCGCTATGTCTCATTTAATCTGTTAATTTACTCTACAGCACAATCTTGCCATGTTCACTCTAATCTAATTTGGTCATTTTACTCTACGACAATATCCACACAGTCAAATCTAATTTGTTCATTTTTACCTGAAAACATTACGCAATCTCATTGTATTGGCTGAATTAACAAAATATTACTAATTCATTTCATGCCTATTAAAATTCAAACTTAATATAAGTTAAATCAGTAGTAGATGCTGCATTCAGTCAGAAATAAGTACAAAGTAATGAATGGGGCTGTACTGTATAGTGCACAGTTTACAATGAGAATATGACAGCTGTTTCTGCAGTTTTACATTAAAAACTTTTCATGTAAAAAAAACATATATTTTCAGTTTCAATGTAAATTTTATTAGCAGCAGCCAATGTACAGTAGGCAAACAGGAGAGAAAGAATTTAAATGAACAGTGTAGAATACATTTCCAACATTACAATACTGTGAGCATTAACTCATGTTTCTTACACCATGTAATTAATACAGTAAAGATAGTTGTGTTTTACACTTAGTATGTGACATGCATGTAATAAAATTAAGAAAGACTGCACTTTTCGTACACTGAGAAAAGTGAGGTTTGGTACCAACTAGTATCAACCAGACATTCTTATGTGTTAAAGACAATATCATAAGCGGATATATTTCTCTGTGATGTAGTCATTATTTTTTTAATGTAGTTTTAAACTTCTGTAAAATAATTTGAAGATTTTTTTGAATGAATTACTGTGTTAAAAAATCTTTAAAAAAAACCCTAAAATAAATAACAATAAATATTTTTTCACTTTACAAATGTTTCTAATCTATGGTTTATAAAGAATGAAAGAGATGCTCAAATGAAAGAACTACATCTGTATCATTAATTAAATAAAATTGTTTAAATGATTTGGTTGTTAGAGTGTGTACATTACTCACTCTGTGACTGACTTTCACATGGGCTTCAGTGATTGTTGGTCCATTCTTCCAGAAAGAACTGTTTGACTTTTTTGAAACGCTTTTGGCATTTAATGGCTATCCTGTAAAAAGTTTGATCCAGATAATGTCATTTGTTTTCCATCAGGTTTAAGTCTGGACTTGGACTTGAACTTGACCAAACCAAAGTACAAACACATCTTCATGCCTTCTGGGATTTGCTTGTATTTTAAAGGACATTACTTTGCTTACTGTCACTTTTGTCTCTGAGTTTCAGCTCATGACTAGATGGCCTAAGATAGCACCACCATCTCACAGTGCCTAATAATCCATGTTAAGTTCCTCCCAGAAGGTCATTTTTGCATTGCACTCAATAAAATGTGACACCTGGCTCATATCTACAGGGGCATTATTCCATTAATTCTTTTGAGTTATCCTGATGCTTTTTAACAAATATGAAACAGGCATGAACATTCTGTTCAGAGATTTGGTGGTTTAATTGCTGGATGGTTTTTGCAAGGTATTGTTATACACACTACAGTTCAGTTTTTAATCTAAAGGGCAATCCATGAACCCTGATTTGCCTTTACAAATAACTGTCCTCAAGGCAAATGTCCCATTCCAAGCACCTAAATATGTGAAATTTGATTGTATTTTTCTTTGTGAGAAGTGCTTTCTGTTCTCATTGAATAATAGGCTGTTTTGTATATCAAAGAACAATTGATAAAAATATATCTGGAAACCCAACAAGTGTGTATTTAAGAGACAGTGCCACTTAAATAGTCATTAATGTCTACCATCTGGTCCATAAGATAAAAGTGTATATTGATTTTTTTTTTTTTTTTAAATTGTTTTATATAATTGCAAAACTGAGCAAACATTAGCTGTGCAGTAAGGTTTGATTCATTTACGTCTGACTCACAAGAATCTCAAATTTATCATCGACAGCAGAAAACACTTTAGTCAAACCCTTGCTGTTTTGACAATTCACTGGTGTAGACAGAGAATTTCAGTGACCAGAGCAGAAGAGATTTCGGGACTGTGATACAGGCAGAGGATTTGGGGGAAAGTAAGAGGGACCTGGGTCTGTCTTCAGGACATCAAAACTACAAATAGAGTTACAATAAAGACAAGATTTTCATGACTCTCACAAAGAGTGTTTGAGAGACTCAAAGGTAAAAAGAGAGAGTTTCAACATGTCGAGCACAGGATTTTGAAAGAGAACAGGGAACAGACTTTTGCAGTCTTAGTAAGGGTCAGAAAGGCAAAGCAACTTGGTGACTCTATGGTTGATACAGATAAGTATTCCAGCAGACAGGCAGAGAAATCCCATTGGTAATGCTTTGTCTGACTGATGGTGAAGGCAGCAGGTTATAAGTGACAACAGTAAAGGCCAGCACTTTCAGGAAGTAGAGAAAAGATGGAATGTTTATGTAATTCTCTATTACAGGCAGACTTTGGCCGGTTTTCACAGATTTTCAGGCAGATTTTCGTAACCTGGCACAGCTAGGAAAGCATTCACAGAACATTGCCTTAGAAAGAGGACTTACATGACACTGGATTTTAGTACAAATGGTAAAACAAAGTTTTAATAACTCCACAGTGATGACAGAGGAGGTTAGTACAAGAAGGTGGGTGATCTCGACTCTAAATGGAGTAAAGCCTAAGTGAGAGATCAGTCCTTCAGATCCGTCATGGGGATTCAGAGATCCCCCTGTTCAGAGTGACCTAAAAGAAACCAATTGTTCTTAAAAAGAGCACAGCTTTTGGCTGATCCAGGCCCCCACTGGTGAGTCTTTGGCATTGCTGAAATGGTGATTTGCTGCTTGTGCCACGAGAAAGACAACCTCTGCGATGTTGAGCAAGATGCAGACGCCCGAGACAGCGAGCATGAAGACAGTGAAAACCGTCTTCTCCGTGGGCCGCGACACAAAGCAGTCTACGGTATTTGGGCAGGGGTAAGAGTCGCACTTGACCAGACGGAACATTTTGTATCCAGGGTAGATCATATAGAACAGATACATGAAGGCCGCCTCAAAGAGGACGCGGAAGAGCAGGCTGATGACGTACGTCCACCACAGAGCACCCGTGATCTTCATCTTCTGCGTCTTAATCTGCTCCAAGTCCTTTGGGCTGGTTCGGCCAGACTGCCGGTACAGCTTCTTGTCGACATGGCGACGGTGAGCGATGTGCATGACTACGAGCAGAGCCGGGGTGGAGACCAGGATAAGCTGGAGAGCCCAAAGACGAATGTGTGAGATGGGGAAGAAGTGGTCGTAGCAGACGCTGTTACAGCCGGGCTGCTGTGTGTTACAAGTGAAATGAGCTTTCTCGTCTCCCCAAACACTCTCGGCTGCAACCACCAGTACCAGGATTCGGAAGATGAAGAGAACGGAGAGCCAGATGCGGCCGATGCCTGTTGAGTGCCGGTTTACGCCGCTTATCACGGCATAAAAGGAGGCCCAGTTCATTTTAGGTTCCAGGTCTGAAATGGAACAAGACCACAACGCAGATTGTCAAATTGTTGTTTACAACAGCAAAGAATATCATCACAGAATAGAACTGTAGCTGATACAACTGCAAAAATTTGATATCATTGCAAAATGTATTAATTTACTGCAATTTCTTTTCCACTAGATTGTATGATTTACATAAAAGAGGCTGTGTAATCTTATGAAAAAAGAAAACTTAGAAAAAGCAAGAAGTTCTCAATCTACAAGGAACATTTCCACGAATAGCTATAATAATTTGCTAATATTAACACCAATATTATCTTAAAATGCAATACCATTTCAGTGCAATGTAACAAATTATACTGAATGCAGAGCAATAATGAATAAGCGAATGAAGGCTACGAACAGGTTATAATTCTAACCAATCAGATGTCAGGAGGCTTCTCCAGTACCCCTCAGAGACATGCACTTAGTCTCTCCGATGGAATATCGTGTGTAGAATATTAACAGCTTTCAACTCCGACCCATTGTGCTCCACAAGCATGTGGGCTGTTCAGAATCCATAACCGTGTACCCCTATACTCCAGCAATGGCTGAAATGATTCTTAAGCAGTCTAATAAATCAAAATTGAGACCAACAAAACCTTTTAGAGAAAATTTTGAGAACAAAATAACTTTGGTAGAGTCAAGTCATATCCCAAATATTATTCATTTCTGTTTTTATATTCAGTCACATCCATAGTCACCAAAGAAAAAGAAGAAGAAGAAGAAAGACTTTAAAAAAAAAGAGTGAGAAAGAAGGGATGAAAGACAATGGGGAAAGAGAGTTTCTAAAAAAGAGAGAAGAAAGTGCTGGAGAGAGGTGAGGAGACACAAAACAGAGACAGGAGCATGGAGAGGTGTAAACAAAGAAAAAAAGGGGATGAAAAGAAAGTTAGCAGGGAGCACAGGACGAAAGAGAAAACAACATCAAAAGCACAGAGGCAGAAGTGGAGATATGAAAGAGTGAGAAAAGAAAAGAAAAGAAAACAAAACAAAACAAAAAAAAAGTAAAAGAGAAAATTACCAGGCTCAGCAGGTGGTGTTAGCGGCATGGGCGAGAGCCCCTGCGGAGGGTTTTAAAGACCCGCCCCAATAGGATGGTCATGAGACTGCAGTAGGGTCCACACAGAACCTTTAACGTTTTGACACAAAAGTCAAATCCACTCTAAAACCCGCTATAAACTGACCCGAGCCTAGTCCACTCAGAGGGAGTGGTCTCAACAGCAGCTGTCACAACTTATGAGTTCAATATCGCTACCACGTGACTTACACACACTCAGCCAATCACATTTTCAGAAGTGTGTCACGTGATCACTTTGGCATGGGCAAGATTTCCCTGTGACCAAATGTCCCAGCAGAGTTGAAAGAGTTCAATGAATTTTTTCACTACTATCTGTCTGTTATGGAATGCTGCATACTTCAGGTGTGTGGTGCATGTGCGTATGTGTATGTGTATGTGTATGTGTACACGGGAGGGTGGGGGTGGGGGTGGGGATTGAATATTTAGGGACAAAGAAATGAATCAGCTATATGTAACAAACTGCATCATTACCACCTACATAAAGGTGAGATTGGAAGGGAAACCTGAGGAAAAGCCATGTCCCTTCTAGTATCACCATATTACACGAGCCACACAGAAACCTATGTCTGTGTTACTGAAAGGTGAGATCACAGATGATACACACATCTAGCTGGTTTGAAGAGGAGCCTGGAAACAACATTTACAACTAAGCAGCACCCAGTACATATAATCTCACTTCACAGATACACTATTAACAATGGGATAATGTCCTGTCCAAATGATATAACGTGGACATTTATTTGAGTGACTGAGAAAATTAATTCCTGAGTAACTAGTGTGTCTGTAGATTTTTTTGGGGGGGGGGGGGTAATCTGTCCAACAAGTTTTGAAAAAAAATAACAATTGAGAAGCCTCTCCATCAAGTCCATTCTTTTATCACTGAATTTTTACCCTTTATTAATGGTGTAAGCTCACCCTCAAAGGCTATTTACCATATGTACTGCTGTACTGTAGGAACCCAACATTTGATTCTTTTATTGCCTTCCTGTGTATCTTTGACACATAAACATAAAAATGTTATAATCAGTACAGTACAGTACAGTATGATTAGACACATTCAATTTAATCCACCAAATCTCATAGTAACACATTAAAACACACTTACCAGGTATGTGTGTGTGTGTGTGTGTGTATGAAGCACCAAGTATAAAACATCCCAGTAAAAAAAAAAAGTGTCTAATTATTCCAGCATCCACTGACCCAGTGTAGCCAGTGCTCTCATTAAAAAAAAACCATGCTAAAAAAAAAAAAAAAAAAGTACAGAGGTATTACCTTCGGCTGGAGTGGAGCTCAGGCTCTGGGAGAAACTCTGGAGTTAAGATAGTTAACAGCGGTGCAGGAAAGGGTCTCTTTGCCCTGTGACTGTGTGAGGCAGGGCGCCCTGCCTTTGCATTGCTAATGACCTGGCTTCACACTGCCTTCTGTTCCATGCTACAGCCGTCACCAGCTCTTATGATCGTCATTTACATACAAAGGACGTATTTTTCCCAGCCTCTTATGGCACTGTTTAGAATTCAGATCCAATGCCCTGATTTCCGCCCACTCTGAGTGGGCTTTAGACGGTTTGACGCACAGACTCTGCCCCCCCCCCCCCCCCCCCGGCTTAATCTGTGCTGTCTGATCCACTATTGTATCTCTGTTCTCTGCCCGAGTGTCTTCATGTCTACATTTTGCAAAATCACTTTGTTTCTTTCTTTCTTTCCGTCTGTCTGTCTATCTAACTATCTATCTATTTATCTATCTATCTAGGTATACATCTAAATCTCTGTTAGTAAAGGAGAATAGAAACCAAACTCTAAAGACAAAACCACAAACCCAAATTCCTCACCAGAGTTTTCTGTTCACAGCCCTTGTTATTTTAATGAAACTGATTGTGGAACCACGCAATTGGAAGACCGTTGTGCTGGAAAGGTTTTGTCAGTGAGGGTTTTGTTTGGCTGTGATTAAGGACATGTGTTCTCCCACTTCATCTCCTCTACACATCTTCACATTCTGAACACACCTGACAGCAGACTGTGATTTATCTGGTCTACACCATTCCCAGTGCAGTTCTGAGTCCATACAGACCTCTGTCTGATCTATAACTATCCTCCTAACATCCCATTTAGCTTCAGCATGGCTGTGCTCGGGAATCCACCTTAGAATTATGTTTGTAGTAAGGGGAACTATAGGGGGAAAAAACCCCAAAAGAACCAACTTATTCTGACAGCAGGTGCCTCTGACCACGTGTGAGTTAAACAGATAATATCCTTTAATGCTGATGGGTCATATATTTGACTCAGGCCAGGCAGGACCATTCTTTTGTAATCTTTACCGGAGGAGCCTTAAAGGAGAATCTTTAGGCATGTTTGGCAGGACCCCTAGTAACAAAATACAGTCAATTAAGGAGAACGTTGTCCAGCAGGACAGTTGAATGGTTCACTGAACGGCCTGACAAGTATTCAAGTTTATTTAGTTTATTTACTTGAAACTTGAAGTATTAAAAACAAACCATATGCTTATGCTGTCTCAGTCACCAGAATTCAACCCAGCAAGTTATGGGAAGTATTGGAGTTCCTCTTGAGAAAGCGCCTGCTTTCCACAAGTCATCACATGATGGAATTACTAATGAAAGAACTCTGTCACATTTCTCCAACAGAGTTAGAGACGCTTGCAAAACGTGGGCAAGAAATGAGCAGAAGTTGTCCTCTAACGCCTGTCTTGGACTAGTTATTCGTTCTTGCATCTTGTTGTTGACCACCGACTAAAATATCACAAGAATAACGTCACATGAGCGTGACAGAACAACTTCCACAGAATCCGTTTTGGCGAATACATCCTCTCCATGACAAGCCACTCCCTTCAGCGACACAGGAACTCTGGGAAAAGATGGCAGCTTCCGGTATGTGTCCCAAACTAATCCCAACTGAGGAGGAAATGTAGAATCTCTCCAAGTAAACAGCAAACTCTTCCAGCACCCTCTTGCTGATTTCAGTTACTTGAAGCTTTATCTGGTCACTTAACAAAAATATGGAGAAAAGCGGAAGCGTCGACAGTCTAGGCTCTAAACAGTCGTCGTCCAGGCAGCCGAGTGTGGATTCATTGTCCAGGTAACTCGGGGGGCCTTCCAGTATTTTTTATCATCTTGTTGGGGGGTGGAGGGGAAAGAGAGGTCAGATATGGAATTGTGATACACAAATACATTTTGAATTTTCTATATCATGGTACTCCATTTTACAGAAGAAATCTCTTGCTTGTTAAGTGCTTAAGTAAATGTTATGATCCAGTGAAACTCATCAATTGTTTGCTCGTATTAAAGTTACAGGGCAGTCGTAAAAGGCATTCAGTTGAAACTTTTCAGGAAATGTAAGACTTGGATGTAATTTCATAAATTAATTCCATGTGTTTATCGCTTAAAAAATGTGTTGTCTTGTGCTTATCCGACTACGGTGTGTAGCACCTCTACATCTCGCTCTGACCGTTCCTCACACGCCAAAGCTCCATCTGCTGTATCCTCAGAATCTGTTTCTACCTCCAACGAGTTTTCCCCACAGCTCCGGGTGAGAGTACATTTATTTTACTGTTAATTTGTTTATTATTTTGTTGATTTATTTAAGTATGTATTGAGAGCGAGAGTGCGATGTCACTCCTGATAACTGGTATGCTTGAATGTGGCAACGGTCTATAGTTCTGGCGTGAATTCTGAAAAACTGTTTAGTATTTTTAAAACTACGTATTAGCCTCATGTATTCTTATTCTTTGTTCCGTAGGGTAAAGTCAAGACTGCTGCAAAGGTACAGTTTGTGTGCAAATATATTTACATTTAAGTAGACAATCATGCTGGTCTGCGTACAGTTAACGTGTCGGTCGCTTCAATAATTTCGCTCGTATTTTGACAGACATTCCAAGACTCCAGCAAAGAGCCGCAGCTGTTACCAAAAGAAACAATACAAGATGTTGGTATGTCACCAGCTAAGAGAACCTACATTTGCTATTAATTTTTGACGTTTTATAAGGTATGTTCTTGGCGAGCTGCTAATTATCTACCGTTGAACACTGTTTTGTTGCTCTTTCAGCTAAAGATGTCACCTACATCTGTCCATTCATTGGAGCACTGCGTGGCAGTCTGACTGTTACCAACTACAGACTATTCTTCAGGTGTATAGACAGGGTTGGTACAGACTTCAAATATACATTAATTATCTTCATTAGCCTCAGAGTGGAGATAGGACATATTTTAATCCCATGTTGATGTGACAGCATAGTCACATTATTATAAATAATTACATTTTAAAAAGTCGTTGTTCTAGTGTTAAAGTCTGGGCAAACTCAGATTGTACTGCATCAGTTAGATGAGCTAATATTTTTCATTCTTCTTTTTTGCCTGCCTGTGTGTTTGTGTGTGCGTTTGTGTGCATGTGCATGCGTGCCTGTGTGTACTGTCATATATGGTTGAATATGTATGTGCGTATGTATATATATGTGACTGGCTGTTCTAGGACCCTGTGTTTGTCTTGGACCTGCCACTGGGAGTCATTAGTCGTGTGGAGAAAATTGGAGGAGCATCAAGTCGTGGAGATGTCTCTTATGGTCTTGTTTGTAAGGTGTGTACACAGTGTTTGACAATATAATTTTTCTTTTGGACTGGACTGGACTGATTCATAGATACTTATTATTGTGCCATACATAAACCCAGAGGGAAAAATTGTAAGGTCACATCTTAGTCTAGAGTCAATGGGTATTATGTTTTGAAATGATAGTTATGAAATGGCAACTGCGTATTAAAAACAAGGAGCTGAGTGTGAGGCTCTCAGATTTGTGCTCAGTCACTGTCATAATTGATTTTCTGTGTCAGTGCAAGTGCAGTAATTCTTTTAATATTGCACTACATTGTTCTGCTGTTTTGTTTACTTTTATACTACTACTACTAATAATAATAATTATTATTATTATTGTTATTATTATCCACACAATAAAATTTACAAAATATTGAAAGGGTTAGCTGTGGTATTATGTGGTTACCCACACAGCTTAAAGCCAATAAGCAAGCAGGACCAGAACTATCAATTTTGTAATATTATTAATACATAATGAAATGCTATTGAATGCGCATTTTGGGCACCTGTCAAAGGAAGCGGTTAAAATCGATGAAGTGACCAGCCACATTTGACTGGTGATAAATTCAAGCTGTGTGTGTGTTTGTACATTTGTTAATGTGTGTGGTCATGTGTTAGTGTGTATGAGTCTTCATTTATGTATGTGTGTTGATGTTTTTTGTACGTATGTATGTATGCCTGTGTATTACAGGACATACGAAATCTGCGCTTTGTGCACAAGCAGCCAGAGGACACACTGAAGAAGTCTGTATTTGAAGTTCTTATGAAGTTTGCCTTTCCTGTTTCCAATAACCTGGTGAGAGATCTACCCTGTTGTGCTGCTCTGAATGCATTCACTCAACTGAAACCCTGAGTTCTTAATAAAACTTCTCTCTCTCTCTCTCTCTCCCTAACTGTCTCTCCTCTCTAGCCTCTCTTTGCCTTTGAATACAGTCAGGAGTTCCCAGAGAATGGGTGGAAAGTCTACGACGCCTTAGCCGAGTACAGAAGACAGGTAAAGGGTTTTTTAAGTAATCCCCATACGTTTAGAGACGTGTTCTGGTGCGTACATGTATTCAGTAATGCTTGTTTGTGTGTGTGTGGGCATGTGTGTTTGTGTCTTTGTGTGTGTCTTTGTGTGTGTCTTTGTGTGTGTGTGTGTGTGTGTGTGTGTGTGTGTGTGTGTGTGTGTGTGTACACTCAGGGCCTGCCTAATGAGAGTTGGAGAATCTCTAAGGTGAACGATCACTATGAGTTGTGTGACTCCTATCCGTCGGCTCTGGTGGTGCCCGTTACAATCCCAGATGAAGAGCTGAGGAGGGTGGCAGCATTCCGGGCCAAGGGTCGTATTCCAGTGAGTAATGTCATCGCTACCTTTATTTGAAACATAACACATTCATTCCATGGACACTTTTGACTGTTTCTCTACGAGATCTGAATCAACCTGGGGATGTTGTTGAGCCGACCTGATATTGGTCTCCTGCCGTGGGACAGAGGAAAGGGCTTTAGATATTTGAACCTCAGTGCTTTCAGCTTGTCCCCAAGCCTAAAAGATCTCCGCCAGAGTTTGGATCACTTCGTCTTAAACTGAGTCACTTGAATGAACTGTTACACATCTAAAACAGAATGTCGGAGTTCCGGTTAGCATCATGATCTCACCATTTTATATTTACATGTAGTCATTTGGTAGAAGCTGTTGTTCAGAGCAGCTTATGGAGTTTGAATCGGTTCATATTGAACCAAGTCTTATTTCCAAACCTCTGGGTCTTAACTCGATTGTTTTGCCTGTGTGAGATGTGCTGCCCTGTCTTGGATTGTAGTGCTGTAGTAAACCTGTTTGCCCCTGTAGGTGCTGTCTTGGATTGTAGTGCTGTAGTAAACCTGTTTGCCCCTGTAGGTGCTGTCTTGGATTCACCCGGAGAGCCAGGCCACTGTGATTCGCTGCAGTCAGCCAATGGCGGGTGTGAATGGCAAACGCTGCAAAGAGGACGAGAAACTCTTACAGGCCATCATGGACGCCAACGCCCAGTCACACAAGCTCTTCATCTTTGATGCACGGCCCAGTGTCAACGCAGTGGCCAACAAGGCAAGCAAATAACACACACACACACACACACACACACACACACATATATGCATATGCCTACACACACACACTCATACACACACTCACTCATTCCTCATTCACAAATGCACATACACACAAACAAACA
>NC_044502.1:26322521-26370021 GCF_902362185.1 Chanos chanos
ATGAGTGTTTGATTATGTCATTGCACTGATGTTATCAGTGTGAGGTCATAAGGTTGCAGACTACTTCCTCATTGTACAGGCTGTGGATGCTTATTGTGGACAAATTGTCCAAACAAGAGTCCTCCTCTAGGCCCCTCCCTTCAGGCCTTTCATGTAAATCTGACTGGATGAGTGTAGCATTATAAATGTAGTTAACTCTAGGTTTATAGGTTTCCATCCAGTCAGCTAATTTGTGATTAGTTAAAATTGTATAGTAACTTGAAACCTGCTTGAGGGGCCTAGACTATGGGGCAAAAGAACAGTTGTGGACTAGAAGCAATTTAAAAAGTGGCACAGCATCCCACTGAGAGAACGTTTTTGTAGTGACTTGTTATCAAAGTGTATCTTAAGCTCTGTACAAATGCTGCATTTATGAGGAGTATCCTCTATCCATACTAATTACATAGTGTAATATCCTTGAACATTCCTGCAAAGGTTAAATAAATTGATCTTTGAGGCTTGTTGCAAATTACCCTGGTTGTGTCTTTTGCTTTTTGGCATTGTTACACAAAATAATAATAAGATATAAATAATGACAATATAATGATAAGATCATATTTTTGGGATAATCTCATCCCCTAAAATCATTGTTGCATGTCCCTAATGAAAACACTCTCCCAAAACATGGACAAGCTAGAAGTATGTCCAGCAAGGAAGAAAGGAGCAGTTCATTCTCAATCATCACTTTTTCTCTAATTTTCTCAGTCTTCAGTTTTGCTCATTTGTACCTATACTGTACACACACGTACATGACTCCTGTTCAACAGATCACAAGTAACGGCCTGGTTCTAATACGTATTTCATAGGTTTGAAGTTTTTGTTTAGCATATTTGTAGAGCAAGTTGCAGAAAGCATACGTCATACTGTCACCGTCATGGCGTCATTGCAAAAAGTGCAGAGAAGTGATTTAATAATGGCAGCATATTTGCATAGCAGAATGACGGACCAGCTCACTAGTGTTTGTCGGAAGTTTCCTCTCTCTGTCCGTTGTGCTATTTCAGGTATTAGAAAAGATAAGTGTTTTTTGAATCTTGAAAGGGTTAGCAAATTCGGATTGGAGTGTAGAACCGCCAGTGAACAAACACAACATAATAAGAGGTAAACGATTGTACGTACTTACTGTTAAAAAAAAAGTGGTATGTAAAATTTCGAAAGACATTGTCCCCTTTTCTAGCCGTGCAATATTGCCCAAGGGATAAGTCGAAAGACAATTTGAACCTACATTTTCTCAATCAGTTGCTGCACCTAACAGACTAATCACAATAACTGCTAAATGTGCTAAGGTCACAGACATATCCATGTTTGCGCACCGGATATGTTACGAATGGCGTTAGTTTGTTTTTGACACTGGAGACAAATTCTTTACATTTCAGAAGAATTACTTTATTGATCACACACACTAGGAACAGTGAGCAGCCGCAGTCTGTAACAGCTTGTGTGCAAGAAGCGGCTCGTAAGGAGCGGCTTCCCTGGTCAGTCAGAAACATCATGACTCGGTCTGGGTGACATCGTGTGCACAGTGTGCAGGAGAGTCTCCTCTCCTCTCCTCTCCTCTTCTCTCTGCTCCTGTTTCGACTGTATCATGACTGAACTCCACTAAAGAAGAGTACTACTGAGAACCATCTCTGTGCCTGGTCACTATTTTCAAAGGCTAATTCTTTACATTTCAGAAGAAGAAATATTTTATTGATCACACAGGGTAGGAGCAGAGAGCGGTGAAACTCAACCTCTGCATTTAACCCATCCTATATACACACATACTAGGAGCAGCGCCCGGAGACCAACTCCAGTTCCTCTGCCAATGCCCTGGTCAAGGGCACTGACAGGAGTATTAAGTAAATAACACAAAATGAAAAGACGAGCTTAAAGCACTTGGTATTCTCAGGCGTTCTCCCACCCAGGTACAAACCAAGCCCGCCCACTGCTTAGCTTCCGAGATCAGACGGGATCGGGCGGTATGGCCGCAAGAAAAGCAAGGCTTCGAACCGGTTCAAGGAACGAATACGAAAACCAGAAACAATCGATCGATTTCGCTCGGAGCAAAAACGAGACCAGAAACTTTATAATTTTTAATGTTCTGAGAAACAGAAATATTTGTTTAAAATGATGGTAACCGGTCAATAACGTTATTTCTTAGCTCTTTTATTTATCATAACTAATTCAAATATTTTCTGCTTGCAATAACTTTGGTGCGGAGTTTGCTTCCTGTCTTCCTCTGAGCGTCTCTGACGTCTTCAGATAGCGGGCATAAATTCAACGGCGGCGATAAACCGTGAAAGTGAAATGTGGTGTGGCTCCCTATTTGCAACCAGGGAAGGTAAATATTATGCTATGCACATTACAAAATGTTGGTTTTAGACATCAGTTTCATCAGTGTTTGATAGGCTACCATGTAAAGAGAACTAATATTGGAAATAGCTAGCTAGCTTCAGTTAGGCTAAACATAATGTGCCCCGCAAGCCTATCAGCAAGCAAAATGCGGCGTTAAAATGACATAGTTTATCATTTTTGCCATTTAAACGTCTATGATTGACTATGATCGCAAAACAATCAAACGACCCGGAAGCCACAGCCACGGCCTGAGGACAGATTGGACGACAACGCTCCTAGTTAGTGATGCAATGCATTTTTGCAATGTTTTGTGACATTAGCGAAAGAGATTGTAGAGTAAAATATATATCAACACACATTTTTATACAGTCCGAAATATACATATTGTCATGTCACACAACCCTACATGGAACGTTATTAACCGGTATTTCATTTGGTTCTAACAGGTTCGGGAACGATCATTTTAAGGTGGAACGCAAAACCGAAGACGTTAAAATACCGGAACGAACCGACTGAAAAAAATTCTGGTTTGAAACCCTGAAGAAAAGTGATCGCCTCCTTCGAGCCGGATTCGAACCAGCGACCTAAGGATGTCAATGTGACTTGCCACTACAGTCCTCCGCTCTACCAACTGAGCTATCGAAGGGACATGCATAAGCCCATCTGTCACGTTTTTAAATTTAGATTAGTGTGATCGATTTTATTTTATTTACGCTGTCATTTACACCGGAACATTCTGCTGTACTCTGACTGAGAGACAATTTAGGTTTAAAAGGAACGTAATCAATGGCATAATCCGGCGCTGTGTACAAAATAAGTGGATTGACGTCATAGGAAATAGGGCTGGTCGAATTTTAAAGAGAGCATCTTATGCTTCCCAATTGGTTTATATAATTCAAACCCCTTATTCGCGCCCTCTACTGGTGGAATTTGATTGGCTGTTCTTTTTTTCCTTTGTAATCACAAGTTGCATCCGGTCCGTGTGCCGACGCGGATACATAGCGAAAAGGAGAAAGAAAAAACAAGGAAAACGTAAAACAGCAGAAAGCTCGTTTAACGGAACTAAATGATGAAATGTTAATTTTACACTGAACGTGTACTCAAGAGTCATGGTTTTTGCAGGAACGCTAAAGTTAGTTATCACTCTGAGGGACAGTATCAACTACCGTTGATTGCAGACATTTTGCTTAGCAAACTAAGCTAGCTTACTAGCTGGCCACCTATTTTGTTTTCTTTTTTTATGACCCGCTAATTCGCAGGCTGCTATCTTGTTTTCTGGAGGAGGTTGAATTGCAAATTGGAAATTGAAGATCGCATGGTAACAGACCTTGTTTTATAGCAATAATAATAGTTTTCTTCGGTGAGGATGGCAACTTCGGCCCTGTACGCGTGTACGAAGTGTAATCAGCGCTATCCGTTCGAAGAGCTGTCCCAGGGACAACAACTCTGCAAGGTTCGACCTGTGTGCATCTGTGTGATGAGAGAAACTTATAATTATCCTCGATTCAGGGGGATACTTAAAGCTGTGTCTTCAGTTTTGAGCCTGGTACTAGCATCTCACGTTCTGCAAGTAGAGGGTGTCCAAGGTTATGTAACACTAATGTCAGCTTTGCGAACTGGAAATAGCAACAGTGTTAGCCACCGGCTAACCTTTACCAGCTAACAAGCTATAACTTGTGGCTTTTTGAAGCCAGCGTTGCAAGATCAAACAGAGTGAGCTCATCACAGCTTGTGGCTGTATTTGACCGGAGATTTTCTATTCAACTCTTATATTAACCGGCAGGGCAGTCGTTGGGTTCTTTCCGTTAGGTTAGTAGCGAGCCACTCAGGTCATTACAATCTGGCGTCAGCACTTCACGGGCTGACTGTATACTCTTTATTTTGTCCCCTTTTCTTTAGGAAACCCGTCTAATGCAGTCTTTTTGTTTACAGGAATGTCGCATAGCGCACCCCATAGTCAAATGCACCTACTGCAGATCGGAATTTCAACAGGAGAGGTCAGTGCTCAGGAGAATTTGTACTGTACTTACACTCGTACACATACTACATGTGAGGAACAGAAGGGCTGGGTAGCCTCTCTGAGGACCAGAGTATGCAGGTTTGGGCTCCCACCTGGTCTACCCGTGAACTGTAGAATGGGGTCCATCAGACTGACACTGGACTTTAATTTTTCAAAAGTTTTGATTGAACAGTAATGCTGTGTCACATTCGTACTTCCACTGTAGATTTATCAATCTTTGACAAAGCACTTGAGCAGTGATACTGATATGTTCCTTTATGTTTGTAGCAAAACAAACACAATCTGCAAGAAATGCGCCCAGAACGTCAAACAGTTTGGAACGGTGAGTATTACTCTCGCTTAGAGACTTGTCATGCCCTGTGCGTGTTTGTGTGTGTGTGTGTCACTGATTGTTTGAGAGAATCTGTCGAATGATTGAATTTGATCTGTGTGTGTGTGTCCCAGTCAAAGTCTTGTCAGTACCATAATATCATCTGTTGAATGATTACATTTAATCTGTGTGTGTGTGTGTGTGTGTGTCTCCCAGCCAAAGCCTTGTCAGTACTGTAATATCATTGCTGCATTCATCGGGACCAAATGTCAGCGCTGCACAAACTCAGAGAAGAAGTATGGTCCACCTCAGACATGTGAACAGTGCAAACAGCAGTGTGCCTTTGACCGGAAGGAGGAGGGGAGGAGAAAGGTAACGCATCACACAAACATACAGGTTTTACAACAAAACCCTGTACCGTATGCAAAACACATCAAAGTACATACCAGCCATAAACATTCATGCAAACCATACCTCACATGTCACAGAACCTGTGTACAAACTCACACCAATTTTTTTTAAGGCACAGAACTGTTTACTCTATGTAGTTCTTACTCTGTCACTCAGTTTAACACACAAGCACTCAAACAAATGCTGTGTCTGGCTAGTTCTGGTCATACAGTCTTCTGCTGGGGTTTGAGACTGATATTGTATGGTCAGAGTGGCTTGACCTCAGAAATGAAATGAAGTTCTTTGGTTTTAATATTTGGTTCCTGCTACTGAACTTAGCTATGTGTAGATTTATGGGGAGTCAGTATGTGTTAATCTCTCTCTCTCTCCCATTTCTCTTTTTGTAGGTGGATGGGAAATTGCTTTGTTGGCTCTGTACGTTGTCATATCGTCGTGTGCTTCAGAAAACCAAGGAGCAGAGGAAAGGTCTTGGCTCCTCCCACTCAAACTCTTCCTCTCTCAGTGAGAAAGAACATCAAAGACAACACCATCATCATCACCATCACCATCGACACAGCAGTTCCCACCACAAGTAAGAAAACAGACTCGCAATCTAATACATCATACATGCTCATTCACACACACACACACACACACACATACACATACACAAAGTGTTGTCTTAACTGGTGCACCACCACTGCCAGGGGATGTCCCTCTTTGTTTTTTTTTAAAAAAACCAAAGATTATTGTCCCCTCAGAAGAGTCAGTCTGTCTATGTTAAAATCAAGATTATTGTCCCCTCAGAAGTGTCGGTCTGTCTATGTTAAAACCAAGACTACTGTCCCCTCAGAAAAGTCGGCCTGTCTATGTTAAAACCAAGACTACTGTCCCCTCAGAAAAGTCGGCCTGTCTATGTTAAAATCAAGACTACTGTCCCCTCAGAAGTGTCGGCCTGTCTATGTTAAAATCAAGACTACTGTCCCCTCAGAAGAGTCAGTCTGTCTATGTTAAAATCAAGACTACTGTCCCCTCAGAAGAGTCAGCCTGTCTATGTTAAAATCAAGACTACTGTCCCCTCAGAAGAGTCAGCCTGTCTACGTTAAAACCAAGATTATTGTCCCCTCAGAAGAGTCGGTCTGTCTATGTTAAAACCAAGATTATTGTCCCCTCAGAAGTGTCGGCCTGTCTATGTTAAAACCAAGACTACTGTCCCCTCAGAAGTGTCGGCCTGTCTATGTTAAGTGGTGTTCTGCTCAAAAGCTACCTGTTTACACAGGGACCTCCAGTACACTTGGTGCTGTTATGGCATTTGTGGTGCCCGAACCTGTGCTTTGAATATTTTGAAATGATTGTGTGTGTGTTCCAGACTCAGTGGTAGCTTGAGTCCAGAGCAAGAACAGGGTCTGTGGAAGCAGAGGTGAGATGTTTCGCACTCTCTCTGTCAAACATGCACTCTTAAACACAGAAATGGACTCTTTAGACAGCTTTTATCTGGTCACATCAGTGGTTTTCCCCTTTGTATCTGTTGCCTGAAGGAGTGTATGGTCATAATGCATATTCCGTGTGAGCTCTGCTGGTACATGTCGAGAGATTTCACATGACTTCATATCACAGACAGTGTCGTTTTGGCAGACAGCTGCATCAATTGTCAGTTTAAACTGTACCGCCCTCTGATGACTCACTGTTAATTGAACAGTTCCAAAAATGCCTGACAGATACCCTGCACAAAACCACGATGTTCAGAGAGGCCAAAAAGGTCTCTCTTTCTTTCAGATTCATGAAAATGAAAGACAGCGCTGGAATAGGAATAATAAGAAACCTTGTGATGGAGAAGACACTAGAGAATTATGAAGCTGTCACGTCCAGTGAGTCAGGAGAGGCTACAGGGACCAGGGTGATGCTCCTTAAATTGTCATTGTCTGTCGGTAGCTGAGCTGACAAACCAACACTAGCTAACACATCTGTCCTGAGCAGGTGCCTAACAAGATAGTTCTTTAAAACTTGCTTGTAGTGTTGTCACTGCAGTAGTGAAAGATTGTCAGCCAATAAAATTGTCGCTGACTAATATCAAAATCACTCTAAGTCTGAGCTTGAAAAATTTCCCTCACAGATCATTGTTCATCTACACGGCTAGGTAATGTAACTAAGGGATCGGAGCTGGTTAATGTAGCAAACAAAACACATTAGCAGGTTCTATTTGAAAATGGCCAGTGTTGACATTGCAGTGTTCATCTTGTCTTGTGAGTGTGGTGGTTGTACGATTGAAAGGTGTGGGAGTGAGTTTTAGAGACAGTTGTGCTGTATTTTCATGATTTTACCAGAAAGAGCAACAGTCGTCTGTACCCTGGTTTTTCATTTATGGGTAGAATTTGCTTGCTCATATAGAAATGTAAAGTTGACTAGGTGCTGGCATCATTTGAGTTTGCTAACAGCTATTTTTATTCACTTGTATGAAGCTCTGTTTGATATCTTCAGTTTTCAGTTGAAGATTTTTTTTAAGCGAGATGAAAACAAACACAAGTAGACTGGTTTAATTTGGTTCATGATTCCAAGACACCTAAGAGAATTTGTATGTTTAAGTGTAAACGTTGACTGTGTAGGATGCGTCGTTAGCAGGAGAATCTCACTGCTTTTGAATGACGGGTTTAATTTGACGCTGAAGATCAGAGAGATTGGCTCTGGTAACAGCAGTCTTTGCAAGCCTCATCTCTGAGATATGCTTTGACGAGGCCGTTAGTTAACAGTCTGACTCATTTTCTGTGGGTTTTTTTTTTCCTAGTCATAAATCGTCCTCCATCCAGAAGGAAACCCCAAAGAAGAAACCAAAACTGGAGCTGAAGCCATCTAATGGAGACAGGTATTATGCAGTGGCTATGTTAACTTTGACAAACCAGTTTAGATAATTGAATCAAAAGACTGTACGTTTCCAAACATGTCTTTTCAAAATATTTGACATGATGGAAAGTGTTTTTGCCATTTGTTAAGAGTCTTCTAAGTAAACTTCAAGCCTACTTGCAACCATTTGGTGTGTTTAGTTTTTTGTTTTTTTTTTTAATTCTGAGGAGAAGAAGCATGCCTCAAGTTGCCTAACCATATTAATATGCTGGACAATTTAAAGCTAGTGATGAAAAGGAGTGCGTTAAGATTTCAGAGGACTTGATTCACCTTATCAATATTTCTCTTTTTTTCTCTCTCACTGCAGTAGCTCCATTGCTCAGTCCATGGACTCCGGCGGGACAGACAACTTTATTCTCATCAGTCAGCTTAAAGAGGAAGTGATGTCACTGAAACGGCTCCTGCAGCAAAGGGACCAGACCATCCTGGAGAAGGACAGAAAGGTGATGTTTCTCACATGAGGCCTTTTCTGTGTCACCAGGAAAAAAAAAAACCAAATTTGGTGAAAAAGAATCAGAGAGAATTTTACTCAGATTGGTGTTATTTTCCGTTTGTCTTTGCGCTGTAGCTGACCGAGCTGAAGGCAGACTTTCAGTATCAGGAATCAAATATGCGTCTCAAGATGAACAACATGGAGAAAGCACACAAAGAGGCCATGGAGCAGCAGCAGGTCAGTGTCACCTTGGATGAGATTAGACATCGTAAAGCTGTCATAATCTGGAATAATTCATAATCCAGATTATTAACAGACATAATCTGGAGTGAAAGGGTTGAAGCAGATAGAGAGAGCAATGATGAGAGTTCACGTTTGTTCAGACTTGATCAGACACACGCGCACACTCACTCTCTCTCTTTCTCGCTCTCTCTCTCTCACACTCGTTTTTCTGTCCTCAACAGGCAAAAAATAGGGAGCTGATGAAGCAGGTGGCAGCGCTCTCCAAGGGCAAGAAGTTTGACCGCAGTGGAAGCTCTCTCCTGTTGCCATAGCGATGGACCCCCTTTGAAACTGAGGTTTCATCACTGTGAGAAAGCTGACGCCATGCCCTCAACCCCCCATCCCCTAGCCTTTCTCTTCATTTTATCAGTCTTTTGGTTCCCCGTATAGACACGGTCAGATGAGAGCTCATTCTCAAGCCTGCTCTCTCCCTCTCGGTCTCTCTCTCTCACTGAGTCTGGTGACTTTGGCACATTGTGGACAGGACTCTGGCTCTGCCCTAAGAGCAGAGTGCACACATGCGCACACATACACACACACACTCGACCTGACTGCCGTATTAAATCTGTTGTCGCATATGCAAAGGCTGTAGAGATCTCTTTATCTTTTTGAGTGTGTGTTTGGATTTTAGACACAATCATGTATACTCTTTTGTTTTTTTATTATTATTATTATTGTTCCTCAAGAAACACTCAATTATGGACAGAGATCTGTGGCTCCAGTCCAGCCACGTCACTGAGTGACACCCCACCCCAATCCCCCCATCAGTCATATGCAAAGGATCTGTAGAAGGACACGTCTACAAGACACTCTGATTCTGGACAACAGTCTGGAGACCTTTTTTTTTTAAAACAGTTTTATAGAAAGATTCTCTCCATTCCTCTCTCTGTCTCTCTCTCTCTGTCTCTCTCTCTCGTGGGAAAATTGTATAACTGCATGTGTTGCTGCATTGTCAAACTGTATGGTATTGTACTTTTGACCTGATTATAATGATGATTCATTATTCTTCTTTTCTGTTTGGGTTTATTTTTGTAATATTCCCGTGCTGAGGTATTCCTTTTAATGGTGGACAGCCTTCTTGTATTATAACGCTATAGTGATTGTACTGAGTGACAGGTTTCCAAGAAAAGGATGTGTGATCAACTCATATGTAGGAAGAGCTCGCTTCTCACTCTCTCACTCTAGCTTTCTCTCTTACTCTTTCCTTTCTTACTTTTTCTCAATCTTTCTCGCTCTCTCCCTCTCTCTCTCTCCCTCTGTCATGAAATTCTTTGTACTGTGGTCACTTTTTTGTACTTTTTTTCTGAACACAAACATTTCAGGAATATTAAATCTGTATAAAAGGTGCCTATTGGGTTTTTGTTTGTTTCTCTGTGTGTGTGTTTTTTGTTTTTTTTAATTAATGTGGGTGTTGAAATACGGTGCTAAAACAGATGGTAGTTTTAAACAGCATTGCAAATAGAATGACCATGCGTGTCATGGCCAGTTAATCAAAGGGTTTTAGATTAATTTACTGTAGTGAGTGAACTTGTGTGTGTGTGTGTGTGTGTCTGTCTGTCTGTCTGTCTGTCTGTCTGTCTGTGTATATACACACAAATTTCCCCCAAGCATGAATCTGACATGTGGGGTAAAAACTGGGCAACTATTACAGCCCCATTAGAGGGCAGCATAGAGTTTCTATAGGAGGTCCTCGTCGGTCTGAAACTATGTCCTGTTTACTAAGACTGGCATGTGAAAATACGTTTTCTTGCACAGTTTTCTTGTGTCTCTGGGTAACTGTGGGTTTCAGGGTTGTATGTCTATGTCGTTGGCTTTGAAACCGTGAGGGTAACGTGCGGCTGTAAAATGATTTAATTTGAAAATGTCTGGGTAAAGTCCTGCTGTAAAATCATTTGAACACGCCTATAAATCGTTTCTCTGTCTATAAGGGCACCTTCTCGTTTGACCCTCTGGTGAGATACCGTCAGGGAGTTCTGTCTGACCAATCAGAACATTTCCTTTTGCTCATTGTAAATAACTTTGTTCATAACCCAGTTACTGGTGTGACGGTTTTGCTAACTCTTACAGTGAATGAGACAGACTGCTGAGCAAGACATAATTAACACTCGGTGTAAAGTAATTATCATTTGGCGACAATAAACGTTCTGAGGTTTCTATGTTGAATAGGAAGATTAATGCGACCGTTTCTGTGAGCGTGACCTACCTATTTCCGATTATTACAGTTAATGACTGGTGAACTGGGGTAATTTAGGGATTGGTTTTGGTGTTTTCTCGTTTTTATTTATGTATTGCTACATTCGTGTTGACATAAAGGATGAGAGAAAGAAATTGAGGCTATCAGACATCTTTTGTGTATGTAGTGGAATTTTATGTTTGCGTTTGATTAGTGACTAATTTGCATGATTGGTATTGATTGACACAAAACTGTCTGTGGTCTTAAGTCTTAAAAGGTGTTTGAAGAACAGCAGATCATTACCCCAGGTATCTGAACATTGACCCATATTGTTCTTTCATCACTGTGTTTATTTGCGTCTCTTCACCCCATTGTGAAATGAGCCGTTCCACCTTCATATAGAATAGGACCGTTTTCTCCGTCCTTTTTTCTTTTTTTTGAGGAGGGCGGGGGGTTGTTTTTGTTGTTTTGTTAGTTTGTTTTTAACCGCCGAAAAGGACTTTCATCTGTTTTTTTCTCTCCAGTTTGTCCCCAGTAGGACACGCACCCACCACTGGGAATGTTGGTCTAAATGCAGAATATTAATACATTTGGAGACACAGGAGATTATGAAGAACTCTTTTATGACTCTTTTGAACCTTCGGCCAGTCTGGCAAATTGGTGCGTTCCGTGTTGACTGGTATTAGTCCCTTTCTGAAAACCGCGCATCGCAGCTGGAAACTGGGCGTGCCTTATTAGGTGCACGCACAGCTGAGTGACAGGTGGGCGTGTGTAACCTGTGGGCTGAGTAGTTGGGGTTTCCGCGCAGTAGAGCTCGGGCTCTGTGCGGTGTGGGATTGCGGCTGGGAGGGCAGGTGTCCCGAAGTTGTTACAACTCAACCACGTCGCATTTGCCTTTCCACCGAGCCGCAAACTCAGGAACCCCACCACCATGACCGCCGTGACCGCAGACCCATTTTCCTCCTCCGATCCTTATAAAATATGCGCTGTCTGCCAGAAAGTGACTAAAAATAAGGTAGGTTACTGTTACAGCCGTTTGTTAAAGCTATATCGCTCTCTCTTAGCATGCTGTTGTATTTTGATTTTTAATGTTTTAATAACTTCGTAATCTTTGCGTCATTAATTGAAACGCAAACTTATCGTTTAGATCTATTGTGTAGTTTCTCTGTTTTCCGTCTTTTGAGTCTTATCTATACTAAAACTCAAAGTTCGTTCTGAATCGCCGAGTTCACCAAAGGCTCTGATGAGCACTCTACTTTGGACAGTGGCGCAGAGATTGGCATAAGGTTCAGTGTCTGATTGCACTGATGTTTTTTTCCCCTGACTCTTAGGGCCATTAGACGTCCCTTTTTCAAGTTTACTCAAAGCTGACAGCGTTTGAGAGTGATGGGGAAAAGTCTGAATCGAATTCAATCCGCAGACAAAGTTCATACCACTTGCACTTTCCGAGAGACGAGGGTTAAATAGGTTTTATAGAAAATGTCGGGGTTCAGACTCCTGTATTAGTGGAAGTATCGTGGCCTGTAAGGTTTTATTCGTGGCGCGATTGCTGCTAGTTGAAAACTTTACCAAACCTGCGCACATCAGTTAAATGCAGGCGAACGGGTGAAGGTGAGGATAAGTAGATATGAGAGAGCATATGAGAGAGAGAGAGAAAGTGCTGGACTGAGTGCGTAACCGTGGTATGCTGGCAACTACTCTCTGTGCTGCTATTCTTAGAGGTCAGTACTCGGTCTAGATGTGTGTGTTAAAGAGTGAGAGAGACTCACTTCCCCTGTCTGGCCGTTTGTGTGAGTGTGTGCGTGTGTTTTGGTGGGTGTGTGGCAAAGCCCTGTGTAGAAGAGGATATGCAGTTTTGTCTAAGTGGGTCATATCTGTGAAGGCTGCTTAGGTCAAATTAGCACTGGACAACCCAACCCCTTTCATTCTTCTCTGTTTCCTTCAAACTGTTCTCTGTTTCCCTGTGTCACACTTTTCTACATTACCACACATGCAGTATTTGAGCCCACACAGATACAAAAGGAATGCTAATATTTGTTTATTACAGCGCTGTTGTTTCACATGCTCTGTTGACTCTATTGACATTGTCCCTCAAATGTAGCACACTAATTGTATGCACACTCTTATTGGATGTGGTTTTAAGATTAGCCATCCTATACACACCACACTTGGGGAAGGTTTGGTGTCGATTATGTAGCTTAAATTGCTAGGTTGAAGCTAACCCTGAAGACCAACATAACTGTATATGAATAGCTTAAAGGATGTCTATCTCATGTCAATGATGCTAATGAATGATTAGAACAGAACATTTGTCATCAAATACTCAGGTATGGTTGTGAAAGACATGAATCTTCAGAGCGCACAGGGTTTGGATGTGTAGAACTAACTTTCCTTTAGTAAATGCATTATCAATGTGTAGAGTCATTCTAGTAACTGCAGAACTATTACTGCAAAAAGGACTTGATCGATCTTTCCCTTTAACTGTTTGTTGAGTGTCGGTTGGGTTTTTATGACCTCTGCTAACTTTATTAGGGCTCTTTTACAAACACATTACCACAAAATATAGAGCACTTGAGGGTTTTTTCTTAGCAAATGTTACACATCTTAAGTTCAGTGTTATAGGTTTTGTAAAATTAAGATTAAGTCAGTAGAGTCTTAATAAAGTTTATAAATGTTTTATAGTGAAAAATAAGAGTTCCCAGAGTTCTGACTCTGCAGAAATCGACTGATTGTGTGTGTGTGTGTGTGTGTGTGTGTGTTTGAGTGAGAGAGAGAGAGATGATAGACGCTGCCATTTTTACATAACACGTCTAAAGGTTTGTTGGAATGGTGTGAAGAGCAGAATCTTGGTTTATTTAATGCTGTGTATATAAACAGCTTTAGACTCTTTTGTTACTGGAGAAAACAAACAAACAAAAAATCTTTCAGTCATGGAGCACAAACAAACCAAAAAAATCTTTCAGTCTTGGAGGAAACAAGCAAACAAACAAAAAATCCCAGACTCTTTGTCAACAAAAGGCAGTCGATCCTGCACTACCCATGATCCACTTTTATCTCTCCACAGAATGAAGAGGAATGCTTTTCAGTGCTTCCCAGCATTCCATCTGAGATTCCATGACTGGAATGATATTATCAGACAAAAAATACACTGTCACATGCTCAGACAACACATACCAAAAGTACAGGGTAAACAAAAACATATTTCACCACAAAACGCCACCACCTAAGGGTCACTGTTTTTCTTTAACATCCAGTCAGGTGTGTATGTGTGTGTGTGTGTCTCCTGACTGACCTGTGCTTCTGTGTGTGTGCGTGTGTGTGTGTGTGTGTGTGTGTCAGTAAAATTAGGTCACATGTTGGAACCCAGCATGCAAGGAGAGAGGATGAAAGTTCAGTAAAACTATCTCTACATAATCCGTTTTATGTTACTGTAATAAGCGTAATGGTTGGTTTACAGTGAGGTCAGCACTTCACCGAAGAAGGTCAGGGACAGCTCAGTATTTTTCTGAAGTTCTGAAAAGTTTTCTTTGTTTGTTTCTTTGTGTGCTTTCTTTTCAAAGTAAATTCAAGGTAAACTTTCATAGCACCAGTTTATTACTTGTTAACTAAATTTAACGATACATAATGCACATATAAAATCATACACACAGACAAACACACACATAGACTTATATTAACGGTGTGTGCTTGTGTGTGTGTGTGTGTGTTGCTAGACAAGATACATAAAGACTGGGAGAGAATGAGTGAAATGCGGGGAGAGAGATAATGTGAGAGAAGAGTTACAGTGTTTGATTTGCCATCTGTCTACTGAGAGTTCACTCAGATTGCTATCATGTAACACAACTTATGCACACACACACACTCACACATGGCATACCCACATTTTCCCGTCCTTTCAGGTGAGAAGAGGCGGACTGTACAGGTCCTTATTTAACAGTCTGTCGTCAGTGTGGAGGTCTATTCTGAATAACTGACACCAAAATGACTCTCAAACACTTTTCCAAGAAGCACGGTGTGAGTGAGACGTTTCACATCTCAGCTGTTGACCCAACATTGCTAACAATGCTGTGATCTGAGGTCTGTTTTGTCTGGTGAAGGTCTTGACAGCTGCAGAGAGTCAAATCGAACTCTGTTGCCTTCTGTCCCCTTGTCTGTGTAAGATCATCCAGGTGTTTCACTGTTATTGGGTTGAATGACCTGCTGTTTATAGCTGTCATTTGTGGAGAACAGAAAAGACAAATGCCCTTTGTCTGTGAATCATTACAAATGATGTAGGCTGGATTTTTTTCCCAACATTAATAATGATTTTCATAGTTCTTTTGACAGAGTTTTTTGATTGTTTTACTTTCCACTCTATGACTTTGCAGGTACTTAAATTCGTCTTGAGACTTTATGACATTGATTAAATGATGATGTAATTTTTCTTTTCCACATCAGCTGTCTTATTTTTCACGAATTCAGTGCCAGTGAGTTAGTGCCAGCGATGTTAGATAACCTCTGTTCGTCTAATGTGTGTTTGCTCTTCTCTCGGAAGGAACAGATCTCAGTACAAAGACTGTGAGTGTGTCGGTGTGAGTGTGTGTGCTGAGTAAACGTTGCTGACGCAGGATCTCTCATGTGTTACATATCAGACCTGCTAACCCCATTCCACCCACTTACTGCCAACTGCCAGCAACACACACACACACACACACACACACACACACACTGACTGACAGAGTTCTGTCTTTGCAGGAGAGAGGCACCAGGGTTCCCGAGCCATTCTGCAGTGGTCCCAGTGCCTTCATACCTGAAGAGGAGGTAAAAAATCACTCAATCTGTTTCGCTCTCTCTTCCCCTCTCTCTCTCTCTCTCTCTCTCTCTCTCTCTCTCTCACTCACTCACTCACTCACTATATGTTTACTTCTGTCTGAAATTCTGTCCAAGTAACGATAATTGTATTTCACCCCCATATAAGTTGGTATAGAATGAATTAAACTGCTCGTTGAAAAACAGGAATGATCACCGTCGATATGATTAATAATTAATTAATACAGCAACACAACCTTCTCTCTCACTCACTCACTCACTCATTCACTATATGATTACTTCTATCTCTCTGTTTGACTGCTGTTGTAAGTCTGTCTTGTCTTAGTTCACTGACTGTTTTTCCTCTCTCAGATTTTGGAGGCATGGTTGGAGGACCCTCCTGCAGAGCTGCTATTGGCTGATCAACTAGATCATCTGACACAGGTGATGGGGCTTCACCCCCATTACTTGAAGGCGTTTCTCCGCTGTCAGTTTTACCTGCTGAAAATGGACGGCCCCCTGCCACTGCACTACAGACATTACATCGCCATCATGGTAATACACACACACACACACACACATTTCACCTGAACTACTATACTGCTGCTCTTATTATTTTACCATAATCATGTTCTCACTATCTTCGTGTGTGCGCTCGTGTGTGCGCTCGTGTGTGCGCGCGTGTGTGCGCACGTGTGTGTGCGCGTGTGTGTGCGCGTGTGTGTGCGCGTGTGTGTGTGCGTGTGTGTGTGTGGAGGCTGCAGCACGGCATCAGTGCTGGTATCTGGTGCGTGCACACATGCGGGAGTTTTACAGGAGGGCCGTGTGTTTGGACTGGCTGAAAGGTTTACAGTTTAGCGATCAGAAACTCCAGAAACTCAACGAGATCAACAAGATCCTGGCACACAGACCCTGGCTCATCACTAAAGAGCATATACAGGTATAAATGCTTACTCAGAGACAACCAGAAATCACAGTCACTTACAATCAAAAACCTATTTTGACTGTTATGAAAGCTCTCCAGACATTTTTCATTGTCTCATTTTCATTGTTTTGCAAAACTGAGTCTCTGTACTGTGGTGTGACATTTGCTACCTGTCTTCAGTAACACGTTTAATGTGTGGGTGGGCATGAAACCACAATTTTCACAAACAGCCACTGAAACTGAACTGAAACACTTAACACAGTAAAAGATATATGAAAACATACTGTACACGTATTTCAGCAGTCTGTCCCTAGATACGCGCTTGTACAATATCAACCAACCTAAAATCTCTCTATCTCTCTCTCTCTCTATCTCTCTCTCTTTCTCTCTCTCTCTTTCTCTTTCTCTCTCTGTGTCTATCACTGTTTCTGCCTGTCTCTCTCTCTCTTTCTCTCTCTGTGTCTATCACTGTTTCTGCCTGTCTCTCTCTCTCTTTCTCGCTCTCCCCCATCTCTCCCAGGCTCTGGTGAAGACGGGCGAGAGTAGCTGGTCATTGGCAGAACTGGTTCATGCTGTTGTGTTATTGGCACATTTTCATGCTTTGGCCAGCTTTGTGTTTGGCAGTGGCATCAACCCAGAAACTCCGTCTTCCATCAGCCTCTACTGTACCTGTGACCCCACCGGTGATGAAGAAGAGACAGAGTTCCATAGCTTCTTTAGCACCAGCCCAGAGGTGTGTGTGTGTGTATATGTGTGTGTGTCTTGATTTGAATGGGCCTGGTGCATGATTACTGTTAATGGCATCTGTGAGAGTCTGTCTTCACGTGCCTTGAGGTATGTTTGTTTGTGCATTTCAGAATGAACCAGAGGCTCTGATGGAGACAATGAAGCGGTTACAGGAGGAGAGAGAAAGAGAAGAGGAGGAGGCATCTGAGGAGGAGATGTTTACTCGCTTTGAGAAAGAGAAGAAAGAGAGTCTGTTAGTAGGATCAGGAGGTACAGCAAAATAAACACACACATGCACGGATGTACACACAAACACGTGCACATGCACACTCACACTCACACACACACACAAACTCTCTTACAGAGTCTCATGTTTATGATTGCTGAGTCGTGTGCTTATACATTTTTCCAAACCACCCGAATGTGTGTTTGTGTGTGTGTGTGTGTGTGTGTGTTTAGATTTTGATAAAGAGGTGATGTCCTTCTCCAGAGTCTCACGGTTTGTTGAGGATTCTGACTTTGGCTACAAAGACTTTGCTCGTCATGGAGAAGACAACCCACCTACCTTTCGTGCTCAGGTGTGTGTGTGTGTGTGTGTGTGTTTGTACAGCTTGAGATAACATACGGATGTGATGTTGTGAACCAAGACTAGTTTTGCAGTGACACTTGTTTTAATTTAATCTCTGTGTACAGTTATCATATAAGAGTCTTTTCAGTTAAAACCCAGCCCTGCTCCCTCTCTCTCTGTAGGACTATTCATGGGAGGATCACGGGTTCTCTCTGGTGAACAGACTTTACTCAGATATTGGTCATCTGTTGGAAGACAGGTTTCAGACAGCATGTGATTTGACCTATTATAACATGGCCAGTCACGAAGGAGTGGACACCAGTATGCTACGCAGAGCACTCTTCAACTACGTCCACTGCATGTATGGTATCAGGTAAGACCCCTCACCACCCAGTACACGCACATACACACTCATGCGCGTGTGCGCGCGCACACACACACACACACACACATTTACTCCTTCAGTTCACACCCCATACTACCCAACACACACATGGGCACGCACACGCACATGCACACATACTCACACACACACACACACACACACACACACACACACAAACACACACATTTACTCCTTCAGTTCACACCCCACACTACCCAACACATACATGGACACGCACACGCACCCATACTCACATGCACACGCACACGCACACATCCCTCACAGTATCATTAGCCCATACTCTACGTCTACATCAGGTAAGATCACATGTTTAAAACTATAGCGTGTTATCTATGGAAGAATAGTAGCTGTAGAACGCATGCCTTGAAGGTCAGATGTAAGCTATCACTGTTTAACATCAGCTACCTTTACTGCATGCACTGTGTCAAAACCACACTCCCCAGAGACAGACACTCTGTCTGTTTAGCCGATACTTTGGTCTCTTTCAGCAGCTCTAAGTCTTTCTGCTGTTTGTGTGTGTGTGTGTGTGTGTGTGTGAGCAGGTATGATGATTATGATTATGGAGAGGTGAATCAGCTGTTGGAACGCAGTCTGAAGGTTTATATAAAGACAGTGACGTGTTACCCTGAGAGAACCACACGCCGCATGTATGACAGCTACTGGCACCAGTTCAGACACTCTGAGAAGGTCTGTGGTTTCTGTCTATGTGACTTTTCATCACATTATTATTCCTTTTGTGTAGTCAGCAGGAAAAATAATCTGTCTCTCTCTCCTCACTCTCTCTCTCTCTCCTGTATCTCTCTGTCTTTCTCCGTCCCTCCCAGGTTCATGTTAATTTGCTCCTGATGGAAGCTCGTATGCAGGCGGAGCTGCTCTACGCTCTGCGAGCCATCACCCGTTACATGACCTGACTAATCAGAGTTTAGCATGCTGTTTGGGTTGACAAATCGCAGTTCACCACAATTAAATGACCTATTAAACCTCATCGTCAGCATGACCTATCCAATCAGAATTTAGCTAGTATATGATCAGTGTGTTAACATTTCTAGTCTTAGGGAAATGAAGGAGTGTATCCTGATGTACCAGCCAAAAACTAACACAACTCCTTCAGCCAATCAGTGCCTTCGATTAGCTGATAGGACTGTGTGGAATTGTGAAACACACAAAACAACCCATCCCATTTTTTATTAATATAATTACGAGACATTGCATAACAATTAGTGGTTTTCTGCACTCCTGCATAATGACATCATTATTGTTATTATTATAAAGATTGTGAATATGGTGTCATTTGAAAGTGAAGTGCCTATAAATGGCAATATTATAAGAGTTGGAAGTTTGGTTGAATTACCTCTTATGTTGCGGTTTGGTTTGTTCTGGAAAGGGTTTAGGGGTGTGTGTTCACACAGAGGTTTACATATAGAAAGAAAAACTTAGGAAGGTAATCTTTATTAGTGTACACTAAACCCAGTAGGAGAGAAGAATCTGACCGGAAAGTTATAGGTGCCTCTTAGAAAGCAGTTTAGACGATTTTCTATCAGTCAGTGAGCAAGAAGTAGCAGTGTTTTCTTCATGGAAACAGACTGAGTGCAATGATGATGTAGCAGAACTGAAAATATCCCATCAAACGTGCCAAGACACTGAAGGTAATTTGGTTAAAAATGCCCCTGAGTCTTGGGACTGTGAAAGTGATGACTCTTTTTAATGTGCAATACACCTAGCGTGCCTTTGCGCTGATGAACAGAGTGTTAATCTACAGACTTAATCTCTCTCTCTCTCCCTCTCTCTCTCTCTCTCTCAAAATGATTTCTCTTGCTGTTTTTGTGTGTCTTTTTCTATGTGATTATGTCATTTTAGTATTACTGTAATTGCACATGTCTTATATTGTGTGCATGATTTTGTCAAGACTGATAAAATAAGCTGAGCAGAAGTGAGTGATTTCCAACAAAAAGGACTGAACTTGACTTCTCACCCTATTAAGCAGATAAGCCATTGCTTCCATGTGTGTTTTTGGTTTTTGTGCACTGGAAGATTCAAACATGGTCTGGAATTTCAATGTGAATAAATGATAACTGTGTGTGTGTGTGTGTGTGTGTGTGTGTGTGTGTGTGTGTGTGTGTGTGTGTGTGAGAACAGTGTTTAAGTCAGTCTACTGTGAACAAAGCTGTACCCTAAGGTTTACCGGACTGTTCTGTTTGATGGTTTAACACTCCTGAGCAGTTCTGAAATTCTGATGGAAATGCCAATTATTTGTCAGTGCTGCTTCTCTGTGCAATAAAAATGTTCTAACTGTAGCTCTGTCATGGTCTCTCTTATTTCTGATCCTGTTTTGTAACGATCAAAATAACCCATTAGTAACTCAGACTCATAAATGTTACTATCAAACTAATAACTCATAAACATTACACATCAGATAAAACTTAGTATTTGCCTCAGTGGTTTCCTCAGTCTCTTTCTTTGAAATTGATATCATTAATTATTTAATACTGGGATAAAAATTGTCAGATATGCACATTTGTGTAGAAAAAGGTACTTATTCACATATATATATAGCTAGAGATTCCAAAAGTATGTGTGGAACACAAGAGCTCAAACCCCATTTGCGAAATGAAATGCAAATAGAAGAACTGTTTGTGCTATTATGCTTTCCGTAGAAAACGTCATCGTGGTTTTTGCGTTGCATTGTGGGACATTACAGCGTCGGTTTATCAGAGTTTAACTGGGGTTCTTTGAAGGCTTCGCTGGTATATAACTAATAGTTTCTCTGATTATAAAATAAACCAAGATACTAAGGTTAAGGTTGAAAGTACGTCACAGAAACTAGAGTTTTGACAGAGGTATTCTGTCAGCCTTCGAACTCATTTGTTCTACATGAATGCAGCTAAGCTATTTTAGCTAACCACTAATGCTAAAATCAACTAGCAGACAACAGTCAAAAATTTAGTCGGGTTGATTTAATATGTATCCTTGTAACACACTGTAGAATCTTAGAATCTAATTATTCGACATCTGAGTCACTGATTGCATGGTGTAGAATTGTCCGTTTCGTTTCTGTGTAACACTGAGAGCCGTGTATTGTACGCATGAGCTAAACGTGACTATCAAGTTGAGGTGTTTTGCTAATACATTACTAAGACATGTCTTCAAATCGGTGTTTTTTTTAATTATGCTGAATTAGTTTTGAGATAGAAGAGCAGTAATGTAAGAGTTTGTTCCACATAGTTTAACGTCGGAAAGTACATAGGCTAAAATGAATGTTTCTCAGTCGAACATTTGTATTTGCATCAATCGTTTAGTGTTATGATTCGCTGAAGTTTGTTTATGTGTGTGTGTATGTTCGTGTTCCGTTATGGTCAGCCTGAGCAGAGATGACCACAGCGGCGAGGCCAACGTTTGAGCCGGCGCGAGGCGGCCGCGGGAAGGGTGAGGGAGACTTGAGCGCCCTGTCTAAGCAGTACTCCAGCAGAGACCTGCCCGGACACACCAAAATCAAATACAGGTCAGACTTTGGGCATTGGTACTAAACAGTGTCGTTTAAATTCAGAGTGGAGTACTGGTGAAGTGGACTAAGAGATTTTTTTAGACAATACTTTTAATTTAACATGTGTTGTGCTTAATTTTTGTATTATTGACATATGTGTCATATTTAAGTGTTTATTCAGTGTGATAAGTAAGCTACTAATGCAGCTCACTAATTGGATACTGTTCAGAGTTCTTGGCTGACACACTGTAATAGTTACACAGTGTCTAGTGATTGTTCTGTAGAGTGGAGTATTCTGGCCATGTGTTCAGTTGCTGATGGAAGGTTCTTTGTATGATGCGTAACAGGCAGCCCACCCAGGACGCCCCTGAGGAGGTCCGTGCTCGTGACTTCCGCCGAGAGCTGGAGGAGAGAGAGAGAGCTGCTGTGAAAAACAGGGAGAGAGGACCCAGAGGTTTGTGAGTGTGTGTGTGTGTGAGTGAGACCACATTGCTGTCTGCTGTCTGCTGTCTATTGCAGAGTACTTGAGTGATTGTATATTCTCTTTTAGAACACACCACATCATCTTCCTCATCTTCCTCCTCATCAAAGCGTCCAAGATTGGATCAGATTCCAGCAGCAAACCTGGATGCAGATGACCCTCTGACTGATGTAAGCGCTCTGTTTTTTATGTCTGTAGTAGCGTGTTGTGTGGAAGAGAGAGAGAGAGCAAGCATCCAAATGAATGTCAGATTAATGTGGGTTTCCTTTACAGACAGAGCTCAAATCATTACCTGCTGATGTATTTGTGATTGCTTTGTAAATCAGTAGAAGTGTCCAATAACCGTTGTGCGTGTGTGTGTTTGTGTTAGGATGAGGAGGAGGACTCTGAGGCAGAGTCTGACAGTGACGATGACACTGCGGCCCTGCTGGCTGAACTGGAGAAAATCAAGAAGGAAAGAGCAGAAGAGCAGGAGAGAAAGGTGAGACAGTACATACTGAGATGAGCATCAGTTCTGACCACTGAGATTACCAGTCAAAATTACAGGAGAAACTCTGACCGGAGAGCTTCAAATAAGGGCCAAGATTAAAGGACAGTTCCAAAGTAACACAGACATGAAGAGGTTCAGTGGTTGGATTTTGGCAAGGGTGACACAGAATTAACCACGATGGCCTCTGTTTGTTACCAAATCATTTCTCTTTAATTTAATGTTCAACAGAACTTCAGATATTACAGCTTCTCCCCGACTCACAACTTGTGCGACTTACGACCATCCGTACATATGACCGGAAAAAAATACTGTATAAGAAAAATATATGTAAATATAAAAATTACGCTTGGTTGTACGTCTGCCAGTGTAGTATATGTTGCCACGCACTGGTACAGGTGTGATGAAGTTACTGATGCAGAGGTGGAGTAACACAATGGGTGCTTAGTTTGGTTTAGCCCAGAGTGCATGTAATGCGGTATACCTGTGTCTCCAATAAATGTCGAGTCTCTGGATGTTCATTATGTGATTGCACAGCCATCGGTAGTCGTAGGGCATATTATTACTATTTTTAATCCGGTCACTTTTCTAAGCCTTTTCTACTCTTGCAGTTTTCATGATGTCAGTTCCATTGCAGCTGTAACAGGTCCATCCTAATTCGTAGTAGTGTGTTTGTATAGATTTAGGTCCCAGTGCTATGATGAGCACCAAGGGATTGCAGACAGTGGCAGTTGATAGTTGGATTAAATGGTCTTTTGCTCCATGACTACACCTCTGCTGGAGACAGAGTGAGAATGTCTACAGTTAAGATTCAGTGATGCTGTGGTGCAATCACATTTGCATTTTCTCATGGAAATGCATCTCTAATTATATATGTCAGGTCTTCTGGTCATATGAAACTATAGCCTAACAGCCGGTGCTAATGGCTGTGTGCATACAATAGTGACTGCCAGACAATATCCCAGCATTGTGTACATCACAGCATCTCTCTCAGTTCTCGCTCTCAGTTGCCATACGACTTCTACATGCCATGCAAACACACATCCAACTTGCGTCCATTTTGAGATATGACCGGTCGGTCAGAACGGAACTCAGACGCATGTCGAGGAATGGTTGTATTTTATTGTTTTATCAATTTATCATTTCATGCTCACCCTGAATCTTCAGATGATGTTCTTCAAGGGAGTCTGTTAGGACCATTTAAGTTCCTAACTCATAAGAGAGAGAATTAGTGGCATAAGAGAATCTGTTAGAGCACAGATTCAGAGGAGGATGGGCTCCTCCTGTTGAGTCTTGGTTCCTCCCAAAGTTTCTTCCTCATATTCGCACAGTTTTAGGGAGTTTTTTCTTGTGACTGTCTCCTTGGGCTTGCTCACTGAAGGTATAGACTGGTAAAGTTGCTTTCAGACAGCTTTTAACTACAAAAATCACTATACTGTTAAACTTAAAGTTGAGCCCATACAGTCTTTAAAGAGAGTGTGTGTATGTGTGTGTGTTAGGAGCGGGAACAGAGGGCAGAAGAGGAGAGGATTCGTATGGAGAACATCCTGAGTGGGAATCCTCTGTTGAACCTGGCTGGCCAGCAGCAACATGTTCAGACTCAGAACACCTTCAGTGTGAAGAGGAGGTACAGACTCTCACATCTTCACCTGCTTTATAACACACAACCATCAGCACTCAGACACAGCAACACAAACACAACCATCAACACTCAGACACAGCAACACAAACACAACCATCAACACTGACACAGCAACACAAACACAACCATCAACACTGACACAGCAACACAAACACAACCATCAGCACTCAGACACAGCAACCCAAACACAACCATCAGCACTCAGACACAGCAACCCAAACACAACCATCAGCACTCAGACACAGCACCCCAAACACAACCATCAACACTGACACAGCAACACAAACACAACCATCAACACTCAGACACAGCACCCCAAACACAACCATCAACACTGACACAGCAACACAAATACAACCATCAACACTCAGACACAGCAACACAAACACAACCATCAACACTGACACAGCAACACAAACACAACCATCAGCACTCAGACACAGCAACCCAAACACAACCATCAGCACTGACACAGCAACCCAAACACAACCATCAACACTGACACAGCAACACAAACACAACCATCAACACTCAGACTCTGCACTGACACAGCAACCCAAACACAACCATCAACACTGACACAGCAACACAAACACAACCATCAACACTCAGAATCATATATGACCTCTGTTAACGCTCATATATGACCTACCTATCTGTCTGTCTGTCTAATGCTCATATATGACCTACCTGTCTGTCTGCCTAACGCTCATATATGACCTACCTGTCTGTCTGCCTAACGCTCATATATGACCTACCTGTCTGTCTGCCTAACGCTCATATATGACCTCTGTCTGTCTAACGCTCATACATGACCTCTGTCTGTCTGTCTAACGCTCATACATGACCTCTGTCTGTCTGTGTCACACTCATATATGACCTCTGTCTGTCTGTCTCTCTTTCTAACACTCGTATATGACCTCTGTCTGTCTGACACTCATATATGACCCCTTTCTGTCTGTCTAACACTCATATATGACCTCTGTTTGTCTGTCTAACACTCATACATGACCTCTGTGTGTCTCACACTCATGTATGACCTCTGTGTGTCTGATACTCTCATGTGCTGTCTGTCTGTCTGTCTGTCTGTCTAACACTCATACATGACCTCTTTCTGTCTGTCGAACACTCGTATATGACCTCTGTCTGTCTTTCTAACACTTATGTATTACCTCTGTCTGACACTCATACATGACCTCTGTCAATCTGTCTGTCTCACACTCATGTATGACCTCTGTCTGTCTCACACTCATATATGAGCTCTGTCTGTCTGTCTATCCGACTGTGTCACACTCATGTATGATCTCTGTCTGTCTGTCTGACACTCATACATGACCTCTGTCTGTCAAACACTCATGTATGACCTGTCTGTGTGTCTTGCAGGTGGGATGATGACGTGGTTTTTAAGAACTGTGCTAAAGGTGTGGATGAATCCAGAAAGGAGAAACGATTTGTCAATGACACTCTCAGATCAGAATTTCACAAAAAGTTTATGGAGAAGTATGTGAAGTAGATCAGCGGACTGAGAGTGTGGAGTTTAAGCTTTTCAGATGATTTTGGTTTCATGTTTTTTAAGCCCCAATAGACTGTACAGCATACAGATTGTCCCTGAACATTTGGAACCCTGCCTTCTCTCTTTTTGCGTTTTGTATTGTACTCTCTGATTATGTCAATAAAAAAACAATAAAAAGTCCAAATGTACACATCTTCATTTAATTTGGCCCATTTTCACTTAAATACCCTTGTTTCCTTCACTGACTAACGTTTTGGACATGAAGCAGCTCTTAGCACATCAAACTGATCTATGTAAAAGGTGTTTTATTAATGTCATCATTTTTAAATTGTAGTCAGTGCTGTAAAATTCGCTCAGCTCAAAGTTTGAAGTTAAACTCCTTTGCTTTGGCAGAGAGCCACATGTCATGGCTGGATGAGCTTCCAGATTTTCTTTACAGTGGTTCTGATTGGCTGGCAACTTTCTCACACACACCACAGTTCTCTTTATCTCAGCTTTACTGTGCTTATCAAAGACTTTGATTCAGTGATGTTCTCTGTTGGATCTGTTCAACCAAAGCCATCCCCCACATCAATCAGTGGAAAGCTTCTAATTGATCTTGGAGATGTGGTCTTATGTCTGCTAAGCTAAGACCTCTCCCACAGAAAAAAAAGAAAGATTTTTGGGGGGTTTTGTTTTCCATGAACTTCAGGTTTTGTGACCAAACCCTTATCTGACTGAAACTCTTGCCAAATTCTGTGGAAAGGTTAATATATGTCTAAGTTACTGTAAGGACAATATAAGTGTGTGTTAACATAAGGATAATTTAAGTGTCACGTATCAAAGATAACACTGAAATGTTTGAGTCATCACTAATTTGAAAGAATATTGTGTTACAATGAACTGAGCCAGGGAAATCCATGTGGGCAATGTGAAATAATTTATTGGTAGGCATTTAGATAATACATGACATTTTCTTTGTATTCAACAGTTGATAAATTTAAAAAATAATGCTTATAAAACCTTTTTTGGGGTCATTTCACACAATTGAGTAAAAATAAATATTTCTTAAAATAGTCTGATAAGAATTCAGCTTAAGTTGAGTACCTGTGCATCTGTGTGTGTGTGTGTGTGTGTGTTTGTTGTGTGAGATCTAGGCCAGATTAATGTCTGCCATTCTGTAGACTTTGGAGCAGATCTGTTCCGCTCTCCCGTCTCCAAGGAGACACAGGTCCAGCACACACACCACTCTCTCTCCGTCCAGAGTGGCAGCAGAGTTCAGTAAGCCCTCTAATCGAAAAAGAAAACACAGACAGCGTCACGTTCACATACACAACCAACACACAGCAAGATTCATGACACAGCTACATGTTCAAATGGTCATCAGACACAGCCATAACTTAAGGACAAAGTTATCATGAGAAGTAGAGATTTTATATGATTTGCAGAAATGAAGAAAGCAAGAATAACTCTGGGTTCAGTTTACCTTTAACTGAGCAAACTCATAGTCTGAATGATAAAAGATGAACATACACACACACACATACACATATATATATGTAAGCAGTCATAAGATACATAGAACACACAAGACACACATATACCTGCCAAGAAAGTTCACTCAACCATAAACATACTAAGAGGTCTGCAAACACACACACACACAGATCCGTACCGAGGCTGGGGCAGCTGTTGCCAGGTGGGGTGCAGAGGCGGCCTGCTGACAAACAGGACAGTATTGAGTTATCATGGAGAGCAGAGGGCATTCCCACAGCCCTGGGATCATCAGCACACACGACAGGCACAAACAGGACGTCTACTGCCATCTGCTGGTTCAGACCTGACACAGAGAGAGAGAAAGGGATAAAGGCTCTGGCAGATTAGATACATTGGCACACAAACAGATAACATCCTTCATTTTGACTGGTCTCAGAAGCTGGGTAGAGGCAGGTGAACTGGCTGAGTTATAAATCAGCATATGGGAAAATGAAGAGGAGTTTTCAGAGATGGGCCAGTGGAAGTACAACCTCCTCACCCAGTACAGTGAGTGTGAAATAGCCTTTACAGTCCACAGGAATGTGTGACTCCGCCTCTGTGTGACAGATGAACTCAGGGTTCCATCTGACGGGCTGAAGATTAACCCTCTGAAGGAGGAGATCTCGATTGTCAAAGCGGAATCTTTCCGGAATGCTCTCTCGCTCCAGACGTCCACAGCGCAAGTGTTCTGTGACATTCTGTTTCAGCAGCACCCAAGCATCACTCTCCCATAAACCTCTGGGGGGATCTAGGAAAACCAGGAGGAAAATTTAATCTACCAATTAAAGTATAGTTCAATTTCGGGAAGATTTCAAATTAAGTTTGTTTTTTAAATGTACTTAGAAAATTGCATGTGGGTTTGTTTTAAATTCACAGTGAGACTTAGTCATCTGTCAAATATTTTCCCAGACAACCACCAAAGCAGTGATACAGCGACATAATCAAACAGGGTTTCCATGACAACACAAGATTTAATTCATCAAGCTTGTTCATTTTAAAAACATTATTTTAAAACATTTAACAGCGTTAGTTTAAAGTGAAAAGGGACATTTGACTGACGTTTTGACAAGATCATCTGCAGTAAGTCTCCACTCTACATGGTTGAGAGGGTTAGCCTGTTAAAAGCCACCGTAAATCAGCATGAGGATTTCAGTACCTGCTACAGCCTCTGTAACACTGGTTTGAACCAGGCCTTCTTCCTCACCATGCCTCTCATTATCCTCATCCTCCTCATCCTCACACTGACAAGCTATGCTCGCCACACTGAAGAAGGCATGGAGCATGAACGCAAAAGAGAGAGAGAAAAAAAAAAAGTCAAATTCATTTTACCATTCCCTAAACATTTGGATTCTTTTAAAAGCAGAATATTTTGTGTGACCAAACCTCTCTCTCTCACAAACACACACACACAGAGCATTTCTGCTGCATTTTACCAGTCTAAACTGCTTTTTTTTTCCACTCAAAGTTTTCAAATGGGAAGCCAATCTGATTTATTATCTGATTCATCAGTTTTCCTGTTCTGCATTCTGTTTAATTAGACCATTTTTAAAACATTCCCTGTAAAAGACAGCCTGAAATCAGTGCCAGGCAGAGACAAATCAGCGTCTGACTATGTAAGAGCTCTGATTATGGCTACGCTTCATTACCTCTCTGACTGGACTGCTGCTCTCGTCATGTACTGGTGTCTGCCCTCTCTGGAAACCAGAACAAACAGACTGACATTCACGAAGACTCAAACAGACCAATTACATTTCAGACTTATGATTAAATTATCACTAGTGCTCAGTGACTCTCCAGATCTGAGAATAACAGATTTATGATAAACGGGAAAAACAGGCATGTTTCAGATTCAGTGAGAGTCACCTTCTCTCATGTTGGATTCTCCTGCGTTTAAGAGATGGGAGCTCACTTTGCTCCACCAATCCAGTGTCCTCTGGATGACTGGGCGGGGCAAAATCTGTTCGGCTGGACACATCCACAGAGCGACTCTGCTGTAACACAGAGCAGAATATATAACATTACAACACTCACAAAGCAGAATCTTCTTCTACACAACACCTCACAGTGTCTAAAACAGACTGACAGCAATTAAACCAACCTGTTGTTCGTGTGGTGTTGTGCGCTCTTGCGCTTGTGATGCCTCCTCAGGCCTGGAGTGGTACTGCACAGCCACAATTTGGCCCTGGATGGCCAGTCTCTTGTGTTCCCGATAACACAGGCTCTTCAGCCCCTCCTTCAGGTCAGCGAGTGCAACTACCGGAATCTGAGCTTCAGTACACACAAACAAGCAGGGCCAGGGTCAGACAGTGGTATGAGGGTTGTTTATGTTTATAGATTTTTATGAGAGCCACGGAGTTATAATTTATTCACAGAATAATCAAATTACATGTTAATTAAATGAGATTTATCAGAAAACAGACAGGTAACTAACAAAACAGAGGAAACGTGAGCATAATCAGGAAATATATGGACACTGGATTAAAGACCTAGATTAAAGGTCTGCTGAGCAGTGGAAAAATGCCATAAGATCAGATGAGTCAGTGCTCCACCCTGTTCTAAACAAGCAGACAGGTGCAAAATAGGCACAGGTCTAAAGAAACACCGAGGCCTAAATGTCTGGTTGCCATGGTGAGAGCTACTGGTCACTCCGTTATGGTGAGTGGGACAGTTTTGCCTGGCAAATGAATACAAAAAGCATTCTGATTCACCGTCGCCTTCTTGTGGTGAAGCATTTCTGTCCCAGCGGGTGTCGTCTCCCAAGACGATAAATTCCCTTCCACAGGACACGAGTGAATGGTTTTGACGAATGTGAAAATGACGTCAGTCATACAGCGTGGTCGCCTCCGTTACCAGATCTCAGCCCAGTGTTACACTTCGGCCAGACTCTGGAGCGGAGTCACAGACAGCATTTTCCACCATCATCAGCAAAACACCAACCAATGGAACTCCTGCATCCCTCCAACAGAAACACTTATAAAATCTACGCTAAAGCACTCTGAAACTGAAGCAGCTGCCTAAGACCCTGTGTCGGACACTATGCACTGGTGTTTCCTTTATTTTGTCAGTCACCTGTTTGTTAAAGGCTTTTGTGAAGAGCAGCTGGAAACAGCATGAGGTTTATAATGAGCTTGTGATGGGTCTTACTGCCTGCGTTGTCAGAGCTGGTGGAAAAGGTGGGTGGGGCAGGGGGGTAGCAGTAATAACCACCGACTGCGGTTTTCCTCAACACGGCCATGTCCTTCAGGGTTTTAGTCCACTGGATAAAGGCCTTCACTTTAGGAGTGTTCACATAGGGTTGCCTCTTGTGACAGCCTAGACCAAGACATCAGCAGCCAAAAGCCATTTAAAGAGACTATGCTCAATTCTGATCGTAATCTCATCAAGTTCAGTTTGTAAAGCAAAGAAAATAAAAAATAAAAAAATACAAACAATATAGTTAACATTAGGCTAATACTGAGCAACTAAAAAGTAAGTTCTATTGTGGCATAAAAAAGTAATCCCAAAGCCAAGCTGTCACTCACCTGTCACAAAGAGCTGTGTCTCACTGCTGCTGGTCAGATAGAGAGGAAAGCCCGCCTCTCGACACACCCTCATTTGAGTACACACCAGATACGTCACTACAAACAGAGAGTGAGAAAGAGTGAGAAAGAGAGAGAGGAAATCCAAAAGACCCAACAGGCGCCACCTAAAACAATGGTTTTCGGTCCATTATAAGAGGACCGCCTGTGGGATACATTTATTTTTCAGTCCAGCGCTAACACATCTAATCCCTCTGATTCTCCAGATTATTACAGATGATTGAGCCAATCTAGGGTTTGTTGAGTAGCTGACCAGTGGACTCAAGTGTGCTTGTGCTTGGCTGAAACAAAACTGTGTGTCCCTGAGGAATAGACTGAAAACCAGTGATCTAAAACACAGCAACTACACAGTTCAGACAGTTTGCTGTGGGTGCCGTGTACTCTTACTTGGAGCAATATTATTAAAAATGTCTGGTTGTGAGGAGGAGAAGATCTCCAGTATGAAGGGTGTGTCAAAGGTTCCGTCCACAGCGTGGACCCAGCGATACGTCCAGTACTTCTCTGGAACTGACCAAAAACACAGGCAAGCAATCAAAACCAGTCGGGATGCTGGGAACCTGTCTCATATAACACAAACACCTCATGGAAACTGGTTTACTCGATAAGTTTCAACACTGAGTGATGGATTCAAACAGTGCAGATTCTCAGATAATATAAAATATTACATATGACAGGTGTGGCAGATTAACTCAAACACATTCTGCTTTGTACAGTATGAGTTCTACATTCAAACAGCATTCAGAAGCTCAAAAGTGCCAGAGGACCACAAAAGAACCACAGATTCACAATTGTAGGTCGGTAAATACATTCTGCTAAGCTTCATTTGTAAACAGTTTCAGCTTCACAAGTTGAAATCTACAGTAGACCAATCAGAGGTCAATACCTGCATTCCCCTTGTTTTTGATTCGCTCAACACGGCCCACAAACGTCACTAAGCCAATGATGTCACAGGCTTGGTTACTGGCCAGGTTCTCCACTTCAGATCTAAGCAAAACAAAACCATTGAAAGACATGACACAAGGGCAACATGGAGAGAGAAGAGGAAGAAATGGATGGAGAGAAAGAGACAGAAGGGCAACTCTTCCATCCTGTTAATATATTTATTTGCCCATTTGTGTGTGTGTGTGTGTGTGTGTGTGTGTGTGTGTACCTGGTGGTGAAATTAAAGGCGACCTCAGGTAAACACCACTCGGGCAGAACACGCTTTGGTGGAATTACTGTCACTATAGCTGGAGGGCTATGTGGGTTCAAGGAGATTTCTGGATAACAGCAAACATACAACACATCGACCATCAAAATACATGCATTAAAAGACCATCAAAACACACACGTTATCACTACTATTTTTACCCCTTCACACTTGACACATGTGAGCCCAGTACTGTCACCCTGCCTCACATGTGAAGTCAAACAGAATTTTTCCACCCTGTGAGATGTGCGCTTTCATCAACTGATATAGCATACTTTAGAGGAGATCACCACACATCCATCTCTGACCACCACTATACACACACACCTGACCATCTCTGACCACCACTACACACACACACCTGACCATCTCTGACCACTACTACACACACACACCTGACCATCTCTGACCACCACTACACACACACACACCCGACCATCTCTGACCACCACTACACACACACACACCCGACCATCTCTGACCACCACTACACACACACACACCTGACCATCTCTGATCACCACTACACACACACACACCCGACCATCTCTGATCACCACTACACACACACACACCTGACCATGTCTGATCACCACTACACACACACACCTGACTATTTCTGATCACCACTACACACACACACTCCTGACCATGTCTGATCACCACTACACACACACACCTGACCATCTCTGATCACCACTACACACACACCTGACCATCTCTGACCACCGCTACACACACACACCCGACCATCTCTGACCACCGCTACACACACACACACCTGACCATCTCTGACCACCACTACACACACACACACCTGACCATCTCTGATCACCACTACACACACACACACCTGACCATCTCTGATCACCACTACACACACACACCTGACCATCTCTGATCACCACTACACACACACACACCTGACCATCTCTGATCACCACTACACACACACACCTAACCATCTCTGATTACCACTACACACACACACACCTAACCATCTCTGACCACCACTACACACACACACCTGACCATCTCTGATCACCACTACACACACAAACACCCAACCATCTCTGACCACCACTACACACACACACCTGACCATCTCTGATCACTACTACACACACACACCTGACCACCTCTGATAACCACTACACACACACACCTGACCATCTCTGACCACCACTACACACACACACCTAACCATCTCTGACCACCACAACACACACACACCTGACCATCTCCAACCACCACTACACACACACACCTGACCATCTACGACCACCACTACACACACACACCTGACCATCTTCGACCACTGATAGAGACATGGAGAGGGAAGCTCACTGAAAACCGAAACCCACTGCTTAGGCTCCCACTGATTTCTGTCCACAGTTAGCAACAGTCACATAGCTGAGATTCAATCTGCGAACCCCATAGAAAGTACTTCAATAACTCCAGTGAAGTTGTCTGATATGTGTGTGTGCACATAAAACCATGCTGTCTAGGACATGCTACCTGTATGATGAGAGAGCAGTGTCCATTTGGAGCATTGCATGCCCCTAACCTACAGGTGACCCTGTGGCACAGATACAAATTTGACATTTGTGCAACACTGCTAACAGATGGCGCTAGAGAGAGAATACAAGTGCTGTGGGCATTGTCAGGCACAGATGAGTAAGGTGATGTTAAAGTTTCAGCTTTCAGCAGATACAGCTGTATTTGTTCACTCACTGCTCCATTTTGTTTCCCCTGGGCACGGCTAAAGAGTCTGATTTACAGGCTTTCTATTCACAAATGAGTCAAACCTTGAGCCAGTGAACAAATCAAAACCAGTATAGTGCAAATAGGCAGTTAGCCCAGGATAAGAATATTTTTTATGATAATAATGGCAGAAAGTGACATTGCCCATGAAACTGAGTTTGGCTGTCATGTTGTATGTATCTAAACGAGCATTAACTAAGTCCTGTTACAGCAGGTGAAAGGGCAACTGAGCTCCAGAAGTTTCAATGTGTACATGTATTCAAGATTTCGATTTGTTGAAGAGGTCACTCTGCACTAGGGCCGGACCCAAATATTCGACTATTCGGATAGTCATTCTTTGGGTAGGTATCCGGCTTTCAATTTTGGGATTCGTATATTCAAGTTTTTTTTTGTTTTGTATTTCTTGCTAAATGTTGGCTCTAAATAAAGGCAAACTGCAAAATACATTTTGTCAGCGCATTCTTGCAGCCTACTATATTTTTACTTGATTGATATTATACTGTTTAACCAGTGACATTACACACATGGTTTGTCTGAGATTGTCCCGGTTTCAAGCTGGGTGTCCCAAGTTCCGACAAATATCTGAAAAACTCTAAAATGTCCCCGGTTTTCAACATTCACTACCTAATTGCTCCAGTTTTCACCACAGTTAAAAAAATAATAATAACATTAGACTTGTTTACATAGACGTTCATCATGTTCTGTCCCACTCATTATTACCTAACCCAATCAAAAAACACAAATAATGCACCATGTGTCTGAATTCAACACTGATTTGTCTGTTTATGTGTCAATCAATCAATGTGTTGTTGTCAAGGGTGTTACTAAGACGCTTGTAGCTCTGTCTGCCAGTACACTAACAGTTAGCATCATGCCGGAGAGAAAGTCGTTCTAAAGACCTCCAGAAGGCTTACCCGTTTCTTCGAGAAGTAGCCTGCAAAAAAGCTGCATTCTGCACATACTACAGGAGTAAATTTTCGGTCGCGCATGATGGAAATGCTGACATAAAAGATCACTTTAATGAAAACGCCTGTGTTGCGCTTGCATAAACGTGACGTGCACTCACTTTGCTTGGAAAATAGTTGCAACTGATCCAAATAGTTAAAATAAAACATAAGAAGTAATGTGGGAACACATCCCCCCTCAGCGGAACATTCAAATATTTGCTGGTGATTATCACCAAAGCTCTGGAGTCCAAAAACTGGTATTTGGGCCAGCCCTACTCCGGACACTAAGGTCACATCCAGGTCACAGAAGCAGAGGTCAAAAGCAGGTCACAGAAAGCAACAGGAAAACCCTGACACTGCCGTGGAGCGAAGTTATTCCGACTTACCTGTGGAGTGAAAATGCATGAGCTGGGTCTGGTTGTGCTGTGGTCGAGAGCGGTTCTGATAGCTGCGTTTCAGAGCAAACTGCTGGAGGTAAACCACAGTTCCAATGGTCAACCTCTGGTACCACTCCAGACACAGGTCATTCCACAGGACCATGGTCATAATCCCACTCTGATCAGCAACCTCAAAGTACGCCTGGATCACAGGAAACAAGAGGACCGCATCCAGTAAAAATCAACCAAGTTTAGGGCCTCAAATGAAAAACTAAATTCCGGGGGGGGGGGGGTTCTCTGACAATGTCACTCACACTGGCTTCTGACTGTATTTCTCAAGGCCTAACATTACACTCTGTGGAAAACAAAAGGGGGGCACAATTACAAGAGGATGGGAATCCACGTAGAAGAGTTAGAAACATAGAAATAGTTCACACGAATTAATGCTTCCATTGAAAAAAAAAAAAAAACACTGTGTGCTATTAGTTTGATTTTTTTGTACAGGGAACTATCTTTTGCGAGAGCTGTTTTTGGTGCACTGCAAGACACAAATCCCTATACATTTTCAGTGGTAAGAGACCTGAGTGTATTCTCTAAATTAAACTCTCTACATTTCTGCTGACTTAACTAGCTGCAAAGCACGTGGGCACAGTTAGCTTTGAAAGCTTTCAAGAGGAATTTTTTTTTTTTTTACAATATCACATGTTCAAGTTAATGCAGTTACCACTGAAAATGATAACAGGGCTTCTCTCTCACCTGGTATGGGAAGTCTATCTTTTGCCCGGGCTTCCCGTAATATCTGAGTCTGGACTTGTGTAGTACTCTGACAAGCAGTGGGAGAGGTCGCTTAGAGTTGGCAAAGAATGAGTCCAGATCACCGAGCAGGGAAATTTTTGACACTGCAAACGACAAACAGGAGAGAGAGAGAAGGTTGTGTTGCTGTGTTTATTAATTCTTAATCATATCGACAGTGCTCCCCCCTGTTTTTCAATGCGCAGTTTAATTCATTCTATAGCACTTATTTGGAATGAAATAAAAATTTTGTTACTTGGACAGAATTTCGGACACTTGGATCCATTACATATCGCTCCAAATGAAAACTGACACATACTGAGATATACACAATGATCGATCAGACCAGGTAAGATTACGCACTGTATCCTTAAAAACTCTCTTACCATCAATCACAACGTCCGGCGGCGGACTGTGAGGCACCCACCTCCTGCCGTGTGGATCTTCATTATTCCAAAGAGATAAATAATGTTTCCGATCTGTTTGTAACGGCGCATCCACTTGCAACAACATCGAGCTTCCACCATCAGTTCTTGACCATTGTCGCAAGGCACTCAAATCTTTGATCGTGGGTAATATAGTAGAATGCTGTGCCGTGCAGTCAATGGTCTCCAAACATACAAAACTTTGTCCCAACCTCCTTTCATCGTAAATAAAGGAAAGTTGTGATATTTGAACATCTGTTCCGCAGCGCAGTGAGTTCTTGTGAACCAAATGATTTAGAGTTACCGCGAGAAAGCACTTCGCCCGAAACTTTCCATCAGTTACCGTCACATCATATTTATAACTGTCAACACAACCGTCTGTTTTCTGTTGATCGCCTAAATACCTGTCAATAGCGATGACAGCCACACAAATAGGGTTGTCAAGTTTAAGTCGAAGAGTTCTGGATGCCGTTAGCTGCTCCAAAGTAGAGAATAAAACAGATCCAGTTACAGTTCCAAGCGAATCCTTCTCCGAAAAGGTACTGTTAGGAACTCCAGTCATTGTCGTTGTAAGTAAAAAAGGAGCTGTGCCAATATCTACATAAGTTCACATCATCTGCTGTGATCAAACACGACAGGTTGGTAACGTTACTTGACAACCTGCTAAGTCAAATACTAAGTAACTAGCATAGCTACTTCTAACGCTAACAAGGCTCTTGCTAGTGTAATGTCCTCAGTTTGCTGTTTCACAAATTATCTTGCTAACCAACAACATTTAAGGTAATCATTTAGCTGCCAACCAAGTCACAATGCCACACAGTTCATCTATACATTATACAAAGGTGATACACTTGCCTGCTGGTATAACGTTCCATTACTTTGCGAGTCACCAAAACTACAGTGTTTTGGAGCCTGGCGCGTAAGATTCGTTTCCTCTTCTTCTGGTGCAACTGATTGGCCCGGTAAGCCTGTAAACCTTATACTGCCACCTACAGACCTGAAATTCAGATTAATAGCGCAAAGCTGTAAACTGGGTTTGAAAGAGTTTTTCCTTTGTTCTGAGCTGAATTCTCCAAACAGACTCATTAGTTTACGAGAGTTTCCCCAAAACATTTAACCGGCACATTAATAATAATATTAAAACAGACAGTAGCAGCCACAGACAGCCATCAGAAAACAGTGGTAAAATAGTAGGTACAACTCATAAAATATCAAATATACAAAGGAGAAACAAATAAAAGGCATGATATTAAAAGAGAGAACACGGCTGCTGCAGATAATATGTCTGAAACCAAGACTGAAATATTTTGAGTTTCCTCTCAAATAATGTCAACAGTGACTCAACACTGAAAGGCGGTTCCAGAGACAGGAGTAGTAATGCTAGGTTCCTTGCACTGAGGGAAGAAAAGACTGTTGTAGATGTTTTCAGTCATTTTTTCCATGCTTTTCTTAGTTTTGTGTAAACAATTTTTCTATTGGCTTAGATTTTGCTGTTTGTAATTGGCTCCATTTATATCAACAAGACTGGGTCCAAACCAGTTTTAAATTTTATCCCTTTATGGTACATTCAAGTCATTTGATTCAATCTGCCAGTCTGATGAACAGTGTTGAGAAACGCACATCGTATGTGTTTTAACCGATACATGTTCATGTTTTAATTATGTATGTGTGTATTGATCTGGTCTCCCTGCAGTTTTGCTTTCAAAGGCAAATCTGATCCAGCTGGAACATTCTGCTGAACATTCCAGTGAATGTTTTACTGAAAAGATTTATTTTTGTTCATTGCAGTTTCAGAAGTGGTAGCTGAACATTACCTTCTCATAACATTGGCTAACTTTAGAACAAACACAGCAAAGGCATAAAATATTTGTTACTATGGCAGACCTTGGGTGTGGACTGTCTGACTGAACATAACTGAGCAGACAGCTTTAAGTACGGCAACTGTTCTTCTTGAGAGTCTTAGAAAATCTCTTTCATGAAAGATCTTGTTTGTCAGTCTCGTCATCTGACAGGCACATGGGCAGCCGGTCTATTATGAGATGAAACAGTGAGAATGTGAATGAAGAGTGACATTCACTCTTACTGTGAGGTACACAAGATGTCTTCACTCAGTATGTCTGTAACCGTATAACTGTAAGCATGTATAAAACTGTGTCAGAACAGGATGGTTTGTAGCCTTCCCTCTCTGATCTGACCCTTAAAGCTCACCATACAGATGTGAACATCCAAGGCATCAACAATGTCGGCATGGAAACGATTTTTCATACAACCAGTGACCTATTCTACCAGGATCAGGAGTCTGTCTGTGTGTTTGTGTGATGTTGCACTTATAATCTCTTCTCTCATCTCATTGTTTTGGTTTTTATGTGATAATCAGATTATTTGAATTGCTTTTTTGTCCCAATAATAATGCTTTACTAAAACTCACAATTTCACTTTACCACAACAGACCTTTATCTACAACAGCCAATTCAATCAATTCTTAATTTGAAATCAATTTGAATGTATTGAAATTCAATGTAAATAATTAGAAATAAAACTGCAAGTCAGACAGGTAAACAGAATTTGACTGTGATCTGATAGCAGCTGTGTTTTGAGAAATTCAAACCATTTCAACACATTTGTGATGTAGATTATTTGTTATCTAATTTCACTATCAACAAAAGCTGACCTAGAAACACATGAACTAATGTTTTTCTAATGGATCATTTACATAATCAGATCATTTTAATAAGATCAATAACGTTTCCATTTTTAGAATATTTCCAGATTGCTACAGCTTTAAGTCCATAAAACCTTTGGATTCCAAGTCATTATTTACAGATTTGAGTTCTATTTTTACAATTCAATTCAAATTCAGATTCTGCCTCCCCAGCATTTTATTGGATCAAATTTAAATGCAAATTGCATTCATTCTCAATTCCCCCTCACACAGGACTGACCAGAATCTGCTCCATTTACACCTTACTCATCAGCCCTTACCCATATACATGCTCACCTCAGTGTCTCTGCCTTGTACAGCTACAAGTAATCCCAGTATTAACCATTATAGAGTACTACCCAGTACTACTAACCATTATAGAGCCATTATACAGTTTGTATTAAGGACAATGTATTGATATGAAAACTGTTTGGTTATCAATTATTCTATATCCCATACCATCTAGAACTCCTTGAACATTCTGTATCATACATTTTTCATACTGTAAACATAATAAATTATCTACTGTGAATAATCGTCTAGGTCATTGAATCTGATAACCCTTAACTCTTTCAATACTGTAAATATATTTATGCTATATGCTCGCCAGAGAAGGATGGGCTCCCCCTGTTGAGTCTTGGTTCCTTCCAAGCTTTCTTCCTCCTGTTCACTTAATTTTAGGCAGTCTTCCTTGTTTTCCTTGCCACTGTTGCCTTGGGCCTGCTCACAGCGAGTTTAGGCACTGATCTTTGTAAGGCTGCTTTGAGACAATTTTTAATTATAAAAAGCAAAATACAAATAAACTTAAACTTAAACTTATGTGTTCTGTCAAGTCAGCATATCTGTCAATATGCGTTTTTTCTTATGATCACTGATTTTCTTGTGATCACGGATCTCTCTCTCTCTTCTTCTGCCTGAAGGAAGAGTGGCATGCCCCCTCAACTCCAGTCGCCCCTCCTACTGACACAATAACCCCATTAAAATCCTGCCCCTTATGTCCCTAATCCCCCCTGCCTGCCGCTACTGATGATAAGGAGAAAGTTGATGAAATAAATCACAGGTTAAAGTGTACAAATGTGTTTAAAAATATTTATTTTCTCATAGATACCACATTTATCCAGATAGAATAAAAATAATTCAATATCACTATGACAGAATTAATATCCAAGCTGTTTCAGAATGTAAACCTTTTTTATTAATTTCTTTTTAAAACAATATTAACAATATGTTAAAGCTTATTTGTGATGGTATATATACAGAGAGGAAGAGAGAGAGAGAGAGAGAGAGAGAGAGAGAGAGAGAGAGAAAGAGAAAACCAAGCCATACAATATCATCAACTGTGCAACACCAACTTGCTGAACTGAACAAGAAAAAAGCCCTCACCTCCCCCAATAAGACACTTTTATAATTATTCTGTTACAAAATACTTGTTTGTCTTACTTTTTTTGTTTAAATCATATAGTGTATACAAAGGTATTTCAATCTATTTGACGTCTTATAAAATAAACAACTATATCTTCTAAACATTTTTTGTACATTTTATTTTACAACAACTTCAAGGTTTTTTCTGCTTTGAGTTGGCAGAAATGGCTGCTTGAACCAGGTTAGTTTTTCCTCATTCTTTGACCTGGTATGAAATAAATGCATTGATCAACTTGCCTGCCGAACGTAAGAGTGTGTTCACCTGCTCAGGTAACCCCTGCAGACCCCTGAGTCTAAGGGCCAAATAAACACAATGAAACTGGCAGGGAGAAAGAAGCTCAGGACACAGAGAGAGTGTCAGCAACACCAGAAAAAAAAAAAAAAGAAAAAAAAAAAGCTCAGAAAAGTGCAGATATTACAACCAGGTAACAAAGTTCGCTAGGAGAAAAGGAAAAGAGAGGAAAGAAAGAAAGAAAGAAAGAAAGAAAGAAAGAAAGAAAGAAAGAAAGAAAGAAAGAAAGAAAGAAAGAAAGAGAAAAGATCCACCTTTGTAATCCCAATTCACAAACACTAGACAGCAAAGACATGAACGTTTGTCTTCTATGAAGCAACAACACAGCAAATACTCCACAACTCCAAGTCCATTTCTGCCCCTCCAAAAGTAAAAACAAACAAACAAACAAAACAACAACAACAAAAACAACAACAACAACAACAACTCCCCATCAAGATTTGGAAATGAATTTTAAAATTGTTTTCAGCCGTGTTGCCAAAGCGGAATACTGCCTCAGTAGGTCAAGACCATTGATGGAGTTCATTGGAAATAAAGAAGGCCCTTTCTGTAGGCTGAGTGACAGTTTTGATGTTCAGAGCATACTCTTCAGACTGGAACACACTCTTCAAAATGAAAACTCATTGTCCGCTGCTCTTCTGACATAAATAAGTTTCTTAGAATGGATTCTATTTTTCAGGCTCACTGGTCCAGTTTAAAGAAAAGACAAAAATGTCCACAACTGAACCTGACTAGAGCCCCAGATCCCAAAAACTACAGTCTCTCTACAACAAACAGAAAATGAAAATGAAAATAAAAAGGGATCATGAAATGGTCCTGAGACTAGTTAACAATCTCTTAGTATCAGATGAGACATTGACAGTGAGTAATGCAGAGGCCAGAGTGGAGAGGTTTAACTATGCCATGTGTGAGATGTTTGGGAAGCGTGCATGTGCATGGGCGGCGGACAGCTTCTACGTGTGTGACAGGGTGCAGTTTTGGTCTAAGGCCATTTTAAGGGGCTGTTTACGAAACTAAAACCCTTTTTTCCTTTTCTGTCACAGGATCACACTCACATTTAACACCTGAAGTATCACGTGTCACTTCCTCATCACCTCCTCTATTAGCTCACAGTGTCAGATCGGCCACAAAATCTACTCCAGCACAAGTCCCTTCAGCACAGAGCTGTGGAAAATTACAGACGTCATACACCACACTCCTAATAAAGCTCAAACAAACTAAGAGTGAAGAGGGACACAGTCTTTCTGTAGACAGTTGGGCTGTTGATCAGGGAGTATGGTGTGGATGGGCTTTCACAGAGCTAAGAATAGGCTTCCAAATGTTTTTACACTTGAACTTATTGGGGATTCTATTCATTCTCTTACTTTGGGGCGGAAAATCTGAAGCATTTTTCTTTTGATTGACAAATGAACAGGGTCAGGAGAATGCAGTTAGCATAAGTCCTTACTGTTCTGACAGGGGAAAAAAAAACAACAACTAAAATCTACCCAAACTTTAAGCAGTCCCTTAGAGGCAGAAAAGCCCCTGTATTGTCTAACTCGTGAAAATGTCTAGAAATTTTTCCACATCGCTGTGCTTGACTGAAGGAATGTTGAAGATCTTTTCATACAAAAATACTTTCCATTTAATTTACACAGTACATTGGTTTAAACTACCATGCATCTCCCATTCATACAAGAATACATATCGGACTAAAGACAAAATTTCAGAAAAGTATAAATTAAACATTCTTTTTTCTTCTTTTCTTGAAATTGACATTGCACATAGAAAAGGGTAAAACGGCACAAGCTGTAAGTCTTCAATAACCTCAACATTAGTGTTATTTCTTTTTTCTTTCTTTTTTAGGAAAAAAGAACTTATTTATTCTAAAAACATTTTTAAATTATTCTTATTTATTTTTGCTCAGAACAAGCAGCACTGGTTGTCTGTAATGTAAATCTGAGAATATTTTGTTGAGGAGCAGAAGACTCTAGAAAATTGAACTGGATTGTCTTTTCTATATGACAAATATCTTGTCATTTCAAAATTCACTCTGTATCAAAAATTACATCGCAGACTGAAATGAAAAAATGAAGGCAGTGTTTGACAGTGTGAAAAAAAAGGATCAATTTTGCCAATTTTTTTATGGTAAAAGTGGGAATCCTGTATTTTTGCACAGGAGATCAGATGAAAAAAGGGGTGTCAAAAATCAAACAGCATTAAAAGAGTAATTATAAGCGATACTATTTTTCTTTTTGATATTTCAGGGTCATTGTAAAGGGCGTTACAGTGCTTCAAATAGAAGAAAAAAAAACACACACACTCATTCAGAGCATGACTGTAAGTGGTCATATCGTGATTGTCTCTGACATGACAAAATATAATTTTGTCTCTGTTTTACATCTCTGTTAATTTACAGTAAAACAGGACAAATTTCGGGACTCCTCAAGATTCAGATCACACCCGTTACAAATCAGACAAGTAGAGCAAACAGCCATATTCTCACTTTTCTTCTCCCATAGAGAAACATTCATCTAACCAGCGCAGTTTTCCGCACGACTATGACAGAATCAACTGTCAGTCAGTCCCTCACACACATACACACAGGACACACACACACATACACACAAAAAAACAACAACGTACAAATGAATAATATGTTACGGTCTTAATACTGAGAATATCATTTCCACACATAACCTGAGAAGAATACACAGTACACACACATACGCACACACACATTTCTGCCTTCCCACCGTCACTGAGGGTTTGTTTTCTACACAGTGTTTTTGTGTACATATGTTGGACCATTTGGGTAACAGACCACAGACTTCCTAACTGTAGTTTGTTGTATTGGGCCATTTGAGGTTAAGACAATAGAGTCTTAAATCTCTCTCTCTCAAAAAAAAACTGTAAAAAAAACCCCCAAAAAACTGTAATAACATTTGAAATATTTATACTTGTTGAGTACACCACAGAAGTTTTGAAACTTTAAATTGAAACACTGACAAACAGCGTCAGAAGAAATAATAAACTGTCCTATGTTTGAATTCAGAGACAGAATCCAGCTGCAGGACTGACAACATGATTAATCACATGAACAACTTTTAATTTGCCCTCTTATTAACCACTCTCCAATGAGGGGTGGCAGTATAAATCATAACTAACTGGGTGAAGATATTTGGGTGCAGAAACCGAACTGAAGCATGAGCTGAAATATGACTAAAGAGTGGAACTGCCTCAAGCGACTGTCTATTATTGTTGTTCTGCATTCTTACATCCACCAGCTGATTTTAGAGATCTTAAATCTTGACTCAAAAAGTGATAAACTGTATAAACTGTATGTATAAACTAAGTCACCAAACAGACTGCTGCGTGGATTTATATGGAGCTGTCTGAAACAAAGCTGTCTGCAGAATTATTTGTAAAGAATCATAAATCTAGTCAGTTTGTGAACACAAAGAGATTGAGGTGATGATTGCACAGGCTTGTGTCTGATTGGATGTCTCTAACCGGGAACCTGTAACTCAGATTCATTGATTCAGGGCTATCCCCGGGGAACTGGGCCTGTCCCTGTTTCTCTGTCAAGGCATTTGTTTGTTTGTTTGTTAAAGATGGGTGTGAACACAGATCAGACAACATAAACTTGCTGTAACATTTACAGTGAGGAACAAAACTAACAGCACCTCATCTAGAAAAATATCAACCCATTTCTCTGTGTTGAAATATTATCTTTTTTTCTTCTCTCTCTAACAAAGCACTGGTTTGTTTATTTGTTTGTTAATACCAAATCTTCTGGGGGATTATCTCCCCAATATGGCAGTCATGAAGTGTGACACAATCGCCATGACGACCGCATTGCAAGGGCATGCCAGGAAAAACTCCATTACACTGGTCTGGTGTGTGCTCTAGAGACCTCGTGCCCTGGGTGAGCCACGCCCCATATCCCAGCATCCTTTTCTGCGCACAGTCTAAGAGGAGGCGGGGCCTTCCGGCTCAGTGTGAGGTTAACCCTCAGGGTGCTGCCATGGCAACAGAGGGACTTTGGCTTTTTATTTTCTTTCTTTTTTTGTTTTGTTTTGTTTAGACATCGTGGCATTAGCAATGCCTCGCCCAGCCTCAAGTCCAATTTCCTTGTGCCCCTAAGCATCATCCCTTTAAATGGCTCCACAGGGCATGGCCGGCCCTGTGGGCGTGCCCAGTAGCCTCTGAGTTCCTCCCTGGGCTGGGCGCTACCGCGGCAACATGCTCCTAAAGTCTGACATATTGCCTGACTGGGCTTGGGAATGATGATGCTGCTGCTGCTGCTGCTGTTGGTGTTGTTGGTGTTGTTGTTGCTGTTGTTGTTGTTGCTGTTGTTGTTGCTGTTGTTGCTGTTGTTGTTGTTGTTGTTGCTGGATATATCCCACAGTGCCTTGCTGTGGGATGTTAGTGGTGTGGAAGAAAGTCTGAGTGGGTCCGCTGTGAAGCAGTCCCTGGGGTTGCATCTGAGACAGGGAGAGAGGGAGAATTCTGTCAAAGAATTGTACAGGACTGATCTATAGAATAAGGCAGGGGTCAGTACAGAGCTTAGTAAAGTACTGATTAATCACTGCAATTCAGTTCTTGGAATTTGGAGTTGAAATTCATGCCAGTCTTGATGATGCAGAACTGGAATTACAGGAAGCAGATTTCAAATAAGTGAAATTTTCATGTACATTACATTAATTACCAGTCCAGCAAGATGAGGGAGGCTTTCTCAAAGTGTTCATTTAGGCTGAAGGGGAGTTGTGATCATCTGGTCTTTTACATTTGAACTGTGCTGAGTGTGTTGGGTGAACAGTGCTGAACATTTGAACTGTGCTCAGTGCGTTGGATGAACAGTGCTGAACATTTGAACTGTGCTCAGTGTGTTGGGTGAACAGTGCTGAACATTTGAACTGTGCTCAGTGTGTTGGGTGAACAGTGCTGAACATTTGAACTGTGCTCAGTGTGTTGGGTGAACAGTGCTGGACATTTGAACTGTGCTGAGTGTGTTGGGTGAACAGTGCTGAACATTTGAACTGTGCTGAGTGTGTTGGGTGAACAGTGCTGAACATTTGAACTGTGCTCAGTGCATTGGATGAACAGTGCTGAACATTTGAACTGTGCTCAGTGCATTGGATGAACAGTGCTGGACACATTACCTGAAAGAACTGCTGTGGCTGTTGGAGCTGCAGGCCATGCTGGGTGCTCTGGGGATGTGGCGTGTAGGTGGGCTGGGCCTGGTGGGTGATGAAACTGTTGTGAGGGATCATGATTGGTGAGGTGAAAACGGGGGAGGGGACAAGTACTGCGTTACAGTTCATCTGCTGCACCGGGAAGGAAGAGGCCATCATCTGCTGCTCCAGAGAGTATCTATAGCAACAGAAAACACACACAAAAATGAGTATGTTTCTAAACACGCCAAAACACACATGCAGTTCACACAAAGTGTGCTATTACAATCATTCTTACACACTCTCATACATGCACGCGCGCACACACACACACACACACACACACGCACACACACGCTCACACACACTTTCTCACACATACACACACACACGCACACACACACTTTCTCACACATACACACACACACTCACTTGGTTTGCTGGATGGCTGTGTTACACTGAGCCTGCTGAGAGCCTCCACTGCTGTCAGGTACGAGTGTTTGCATTGGCTGATTCAGCAGCATTCTGCCAATCAGAATGCATGTCATATTTCAGTGCTTTAGACCGCACAGACAGGTGCTTAGATACGTACATATAAAGACACATAACGGCAGGCTGGTGAGTTTTTATTCATTATTAATGTCATTGTGTTGTACCTGTGACATAAGTATTGGTTTTTGATTGCATAGTAAGGTATGAGTATTGCTTTGTTATATTTTCATTACAAGTGTTGATTACTGTGTTGCCACGGTGACCTGGAAAGGAATGTGATGGTCAAAGTATAAATATTTCATATTTGTCTCCACTCCACTCAACTTTCTTTTCCAAATAGCATTGGTTTTACGTGCCAAAATATTTATTTGATGGTGCATGTATGTTCATGAGTGTGTTTGCCTCGGTGAATGTCTTGTTATGGTGGCCTTCTGGGAAAGTGGGCTAAGTGCGCTTGTGTCTTTGTGTGTATGTGTGTGTGTGTGTGTGTGTCTGTGTGTCTTACCGTAGCTGTCCATCTGGGCCATAGTCTGAGTGTGTATGTCTTTGGTTGGAGTCCTGTGTGGCCCTGCTGCTGTTGTGTGAAATCATCATTGGGTTGCTGTAAAAGGGCGTGGTCAGACTGGTGTGTGTCTGCATAGGCATGCTCACTGCCTGCATCCGAGCACCGTGAACTAGCCTCTGCTGCACCTACACACACACACACACATACACATACCAGGGTTAGAAAGTGCGTGTGGTCTGTTTATATAAGCATGTATTTAGTGTATTTGTGTCAATAGGAGAGTGCAGCGTATGTATTGTACCTGTGCAGAGGAACTGCCGGGCTGTTCTCTGAGCAGTGAGTGGGATGAGGTGCTGTGGGCTCCACAGAGAGGGGGTTTTGGGTGTCTAATCACTCCAGCCTGGCTCTGCTGTGACGGCCGGCCAGGACCCTGCTGCTGGGGAGGGACAGCA